>NC_067480.1:73130500-73300500 GCF_947179515.1 Apodemus sylvaticus
CCACCAGGTCTCGGGGCTTGCCTGAAAATGTGGAAGAGAGAGAGAGAGCGAGAGCGAGAGAGAGAGAGAGCGAGAGAGTGCGAGTTTAACGACCTTTGGGATGCCTGGTGGAGGGGGATAGAGATAGAGATAGATAGATAGATAGAGTTTAAGGACCTTTGCGATGCCTGTGGGGGGAGGAGAGAGAGAGAGAGAGAGAGAGAGAGAGAGAGAGAGAGAGAGAGAGAGAGAGAGAGAGAGAGAGAGAACTTGTTCTTCAAACTTCTCATTCTCGTTGAAAAATTCGTGTGAGTTGGAGCCCAGAGGCAACCTCAGGGGCCATCTATCTTTTTGTTGTTGTTTTTGTTTTTTGTTTTTTTCTGAGACAGGGTCTCTCTGTGTAGCCCTGGCTGTCCTGGAACTCACTCTGTTGACCAGGCTGGCCTTGAACGCAGAAATCTGCCTTCCTCTGCCTCCCAAGTGCTGGGATTAAAGGCGTGTGCCACCACTGCTCCATCTCCCTGTCCCTCCCTGAGACAGGGTCTCTCACTGAGCCTGGAACTGCCATTTAAGCTAGACTGGCTGACCAGGGAGGCCCAGAGTCTCCTGTGTCTGCTTCCCCAGCTCTGGGATCCTAAGCACATGACACCACTCCTGATATTTTTAATGTAGGTTCTGGGGTTTGAGCTCAGGCCCTCATTGACTTTTGGATTTGCTGCTGTGTGTTTGGATGGTCTAGACAGTCTTACTGAACACACCCATGTATGTGCCTGGGCAAAAGTAGTTTTCTACTCTGAGGGAAGAAGGCCAGGTGGGATGTGATCCTGCCTTCTGCAGGGGATCCATTTGCGATATGTTTTTCCACATACAGTGGAGCCACATGTTCCTTCTGATTGAGGACCAAGGCGCCCAGGGCTATGAGCTGTTCTTCAAGACTCGGGAGCTGAAGAAGAAGTGGATGGAACAGTTTGAAATGGCCATGTGAGTCTCCTCTTCCTGCTATTTGGTTCAGTCTTCACATCACAAAAACATCAGCAACAATAAACTCAAAAACCCAAAAGATAAAAATATTTCTAAATATTTCTAAAACAAACAAAAAAGCAAAAAAACTAAGAACAAAAAGACAAACAAAACCCCCAAAACAAACAAAAAAACTCCCAAACAAAACCCAAACCAAACCCCTGCCCCACGCTCCCAAACCCCTTCCCCAAACCAAAGCCAAAGACTTGTCTCCTCAGTTTCTCCTCTACCTTTCCCTTCATTCTCTGCTCTTTCTTCTTCCCTTCTCTCGGTCTTCCTCTATGCACACACTCCCCACCACTTCTGTTTCTCTTTTTACCTTTCTCTTCTTCTACTCAATGTCCTCTTCCTGGTCCTCTGTCTTCTCCTCCACTGCCCTTCATTCTGTTGATGTGAAAATTATATAACTAAACCCCAAACATCTCACAGCTACAGTTCCATGGCATTTAACACATTCGAAATGTGTAATTTGCACCTCTTAGCTCCAAACTCACTCATCACCCTCAAAGGAGACCCCACACCCATTAAACAGCCGCTTCCCATCCTTCTCCTGCATCCGGCACCTGCTTGCCTGTTTCCTCTCTCTGTTGATGCTCACAGCATCTTGACTCACAATAGCTTGAAGTTGGGTGTGACTCAAACATCTATGGACGGATACCTTTATCCCATAGACTGCTGATCATCCACGTTCAGGATGAAGTATTGGTTCTCTGATTTCTCTCTCCAGCTCCAACATCTACCCAGAGAATGCTACAGCCAATGGACACGATTTTCAGATGTTCTCCTTTGAGGAGACCACTTCCTGCAAGGCCTGCCAGATGTTACTCAGGTGTGTATCTGGAACATCTTGAGCTTGCCCTGCTTCTCCTCTCTAGAGAGGTTCCCTGCTTGAGAGGAGGGAGGCCCTACTGGGACCCATTACTTCTCTTCTATACCTCTTCCTTCTCTCTTCCTCTGCTTCCTTTCTTCCTCCTCACTTCCTGCCTCTTTCTCCTCTTCCTTCTTTTACATAGTGTCTCCCTCAGTAGCCCAGGCTACACTTGGATGCAGAATCTGTTTCATCCCTCCAGTGCTGGAGTCGCGGGTGTACATCACTGAATTTGGCCTTTGCTTTTTTTCAAAGGGCATATATTGGTGGTTAGGGTGCCAGTAACTCCCCATGTCTCTCCTTTATCTCTCCTGCGTTCCAGAGGCACATTCTACCAGGGATATCGCTGTTACAGGTGCCGGGCACCTGCACACAAGGAGTGTCTGGGGAGGGTGCCTCCGTGTGGTCGTCATGGGCAAGGTATTTCTAGGATAATGTGAGGGAAGTGGGCTTGCCTCTCTGGAGGGGAGCTTCCTTCTGAATGAACTTTTTTCCTTCCTTAGATTTCTCAGGAACCATGAAGAAGGTAAGATCTGATTTTATTCTGTGCGTGGGAAATCACAGAGGCTCGTGAGAGAGGAACCAGAAGACCCCGGGGAATGAGCATCGTCATCCTTGGCTGGACAGGAACAGTGAAGGGCTAAGGAATCACCTGGCTGGGAATAGGTGCCTACTTCTATGCCTGCTTTTTTCATCCCTCCCTCCAGGACAAGCTACATCGAAGGGCCCAGGACAAGAAAAGGAATGAATTGGGTGAGTGTGCATATTGCGGTGAGGGAGGCAACTGCATGATACTCCCGGAGGGGGAGGAGGCTCCACCCCTGACCGTGTCCCCAACCTCTCATTGGGGGATTCTAGACAGGGGCTCCACCCTGGCCACGCCCCCTACCCCCTCACTGTGGAATTCTAGGCAGGGTCTTTACCTCTAGGCAATTGTGTAATTTCAGTTTCCTCAGTGTTAACACTGCAGTGGTATTGCTAGGAACCAGGGTAGATACACTTATCTTCAGTAGATGCTGTCCAACTTGTGTTCTAGTTTCTCCACACCATCATCACCACTTGGTATTATCAATCTTTTTCTTGTTGGGTTTGAAGACACAGCTTTGAGTGTTCTATTGACCACGTTGTTTCATCTCCCTCCACCAGGTCTGCCTAAGATGGAAGTGTTTCAGGAATACTATGGGATCCCCCCTCCACCTGGAGCCTTTGGACCATTTTTACGGCTCAACCCTGGGGACATTGTGGAGCTCACTAAGGCGGAGGCTGAACACAACTGGTGGGAGGTATGGACACTGGCTGTAGGAACCAGAGGCAAGGCATGAGTGTGGAGTTATGAATACAAATGACATGAAGGGGTCAGGGCACAGCCTCATGAGACTCTTGACTTGCTTCCTGAGGAATACACAGGTAAGATTGTGATTATGGTTCAAGTCAAGGTCATGGGTGCAGGGAATCTGAGGGGGTGGGGTCATAGTTTCAAGAGGTCCTGGAGTTGGCCCCTTGGGAAGGGTATGTGAGTGGAGATGTCTGGGGATGGTCATGTCCCTGGATCTATAGCTACCATGATGTCTTTTCTTCTACTGGTTAGATTTTTTTTTTTTTTTTTTTTTTTTTTTTTGGTTCTGGATATGAATCTCAGGGCTTCAAGGGTGCTAAGCAGTGATCTGTTGAGAATCCCTCTCGCTGAGGAATTCAAGGGTGCTAAGCAGCCTCAGTGAGAATCCCTTTCACTGAGGGATTCTAGGCAGGAGCTCTACCCACGAGCCATGCTTCCAACCTCTCAGTGGGGCATTCTAGACAGGGACTCTACCCGTAAACATGTCCCACTGAGGGATTCTAGGTGGGTGATCTAACCCTGAGCCACACCCTCAACCCCTCACTGGGGATTCTAGGTTGGGGCTCTACCTTTGAAACGTGTCCTGGGTAACTCATGTTGTATGAGAGATGAATGGATTATAGTAGCCATTGAGAGAAATGGATACACAATACACACATGCAAGTGATAGTCTCTCTCTCTCTCTCTCCTCTCTCTCTCTCTCTCTCTCTCTCTCTCTCTCTCTCTCACACACACACACACACACAAGGATACCTATATATTCTAATCATGTTTTGTCTCCTTCATTTTTAGGGAAGAAATACTGCTACAAATGAAGTCGGCTGGTTTCCCTGTAACAGAGTGCGTCCCTATGTCCATGTGAGTGCCTCAATTCTGGATTGTGTGAGGGTCAAGGGTTCAGATAGGGTCCTCGTGGACTGGGCCCGTCACGGGGGTGAGAGTGAGCCATGCACCCTCTCTGTGTCTCAGCCCCTCCCCATCCTGTTTATTGTGGCAGGTCACATCTTGCCAAACCAAGACCCCCTCTGCTTCTCTGAGCCACTTCTAGTCAGCATGCAACTGCTGATGCAGAAGCTTCTTGCTTTTTCTGTGGAACAACTTACATTTTCCCTGGGGTGTTGTATGGGACAGAGCAGATGCCCAGAGGCTGGGCCAGTCCCTCCCTTCTTTCCCACACACCGAGCTGAGTCCTGTGAAGGCATCATGGCCCCCTTCTTCCTGGCCATGCTCCTGATGGACAGATCTGTCGTTTCCTCCTTAGTGGCTCCCTATCATTACTATTTCTCTCTCTCTCTCTCTCTCTCTCTCTCTCTCTCTCTCTCTCTCTCTCTCTCTCTCTCTCTCTCTCTGTCTGATAAAGACAATCCTTGGAGAATTCCCTACATGCATAAAATATATTTTGATCACACTGACTCACCATTCACCCCCCACTTCCTCTCAGATCCACTCTCATCCCTACCAACTTTGTGCGGTTTTTAACTTTTTTTCTTCTAAAAATGACCCAGAGTGGAAGTTGTGCTGCCCATACACTGTGAAGCCATTGACCGGAGCTCTGTTTGTCTATCAGGGCCGCACCCTTTAAGTTCAGCATTCTTAATCCACCTTTAGATTTTTTCCGTCACTCTCTGCTTGTTTATCTACTTTGCTTGTGTGTGAGTGTGTATTGCATGGCCTGTATGTGGAGGTCAGAGGACAACTTGTAGGAGCAAAGTCTCCCCTTCCACTGGATCGATCCTGGGTATTGAACTTGTGAGCTCAGAGGCTGTGGTGAGAACCATTACTCACCAAGTCTCTTGCTGGCCCTAAATTAACTTTTACTTAATATCAAAACAATGGGCCTCATGATGACAGTTTTATATGTTTCTGCCATTGTTCTTTGCTCGAACTGTTAACTCCCCCAACTGTCTTCCCTTCCCCCTTTCCTGCTGTTCCCTATCCTCTTCCCAAACAGTTGCCCTTTATTTTCATGTTACATTTATATGCCCTCACTCTGAACTTAAGTATCTCTAGTGTCAAATCACATTGTAAGTTTCAAACTCCGTCATTCCTTCCAGATTGGGAATATTGATTGGTTATTTCAAGGTCTAGGCTGTGGCTCAGGGGTGTGTCTAGGCCCTGCTTAGAATCCCCCAATGAGGGGCTGGGATTGTGGTTAGGGGAGGAGCCTAGGATCTGTCAGTGAGGAGCTGAGACATAGCTAGGGGGTAGGGTGCTTGCTTTTAAGTACAAGGTCCCAGATAGCATCCCAACAAATTCTAAATGAGAACAAAACTACATCATCGACGCTTGACAGTTTAGTTGAGTGGTGAACAGCTTGGCTGGAAAGCAGTCGCCTTTATCTTCACAGCCATTCATGTGCCCATGGCCACCTCCCCACCTACCATCTCTGCAAGCAATGATTTGTATAATTTGCACATGTATAGTTTTAAGTGGTGAGCATTCATTGCACACAGACTTCAGAAGGCTATTGTCATACATGTATGTGATGTTGCTTGCACACAGACTTCAGAAGGCTATTGTCATACATGTATGTGATGTTGCTTGCACACAGACTTCAGAAGGCTATTGTCATACATGTATGTGGTGTTGCTTGCACACAGACTTCAGAAGGCTGTTGTCATACATGTATGTGGTGTTGCTTGCACACAGACTTCAGAAGGCTATTGTCATACATGTATGTGATGTTGCTTGCACACAGACTTCAGAAGGCTATTGTCATACATGTATGTGGTGTTGCTTGCACACAGACTTCAGAAGGCTGTTGTCATACATGTATGTGGTGTTGCTTGACTGTATTCACTGCTCCTGCCTCCTCCTCCCCTCCTCCTCCTCAGTCTTGTTTCTTCTCTTTCCTCCAGGCCTTCTTGATCTTACCCCCATGTCATCTATCTAAATAAACACCATCCTTGGTGTTCTAGTCTCATTTCTGTTGCTGGGATAAAATAGCCTGACCGGAAAGCAACTTGGGGGAGAAAAGGGTCTATTTCAGCGTATGGTTATAGCCCCTCGTCGTAGGGTGATCAAGGCAGGAGCTTCAGACAGATGCTCACATCACACTGACAGTCAAGAGCAGGGAGCAACACTGCCTGCCTTGTCACCTTCTCACTGACTTGTGCTCAACTCAGTTTATCCTCTTATAAAGTTCAGGACCTCCTGCCTAGGGAGTGATCGCCCACAGTGGGCTGGGCTTTCTATATCAGTTAATATAATTTAGAAAATCCCCCACAGACACACCCACTGGGTGCCCGATCAACACAGTCCTCATGGAGACTCTTTTTATAGGTGATTGTAGTTTGGGTCATGTTGAAAATCTAGTCATCATACTTGGCTTGAGGTTGACACGTGTAAACTATATATAATATGATGTAAACACAGGAGGGAAACAGGGTTCTAGACTTGTTTCTCCCATAAATAGCACATACCTGGAACATGGAACCAATTCAGCAAATGTTAGTGGAGTGGATGTGTGTGGGCGTCCCTGAAGTCTTCAAGGCAAGGGCATCTTTTCTGAGTGTGGTTTTTGTCTGTGTTCCCAGGGCCCTCCTCAGGACCTGTCTGTGCATCTCTGGTGAGTACAGTCATGTTTCCTTACTTTAAAATGGGTATCTGTTGTGTGGTGGGTGGGTTAAGGGAGAACTCAGGCTAAACATGGAGGCTTTCATAATGATCCGTAGTTTATTATTTGGACTTCAAGCACTTCTGAGTTTATCCTGGGCTAAGAACTGTGGGGGAAGGACAGGGGAAAGGAAGGTCCCTGATTCTGGGCACTTACGAAAGTCACAGTGACAGTCATGATGGTGGGGGTGATGATCGTGGTAATGGTCATGATGGTGATAGTGCTGATAGTGGTGATGATGGTGGTGGTGGTGGTGGTGGTGGTGGTGGTGGTGGTGGCAGCAGCGGTGGTGATAGTGCTGCTGATAATGATCGTGGTAATCGTTGTGATGGTAATGATGATGGATTATGGTGTGATGGTGGTGATGGTAGTGATGATGGTGGTATGGTGGTGGTGAAGGTAGTAAATGTGGTGATGTTTGTGATGGTGATGGCAATAGTGGTGATGGTGTTGACTGTAGAGAGGAGAGAGAGTATGATAGTGATGAATATGATGGTGGTGAGAATGACAGCAGCAGTAATGATGGTGTTGAGAGCAGTGTGGTGATGGTGATACTGTTGAAGGTGATGGTGATGCTGTTCATATACAAAGGATGTTAAATATACATGTATATATTCCCCCACAATATATAGAAATGGAGTTACATATATGGTTATACATTATATATGCATTTGTAATATTCATGCTATATATATCATCATAACATTCTACATGTACTTACACATATAAATATAGATACTTCAGCATGTATTGTGTAAGGAGACAGACATGGCTGGTGAAACAACTCAGTGGATAAAAGTGCTTTTTTATCCACTAGGGTGGAGCCCTGCCTAGGATCTGACAGTGAGGAGCTGAGAAATAGCTAGGTGGTAGGGTGCCTGCTTTTCATGTACAAGGCCCCAAATATCATCACATCATGATAGTGGTGGTGGTGGTGGTGGTGGTGTTGATGATGAGGCACACCACTCAAGTTCAGAGTGAGGGCACATAAAAATAACATGAAAATAAAGGGGAACTGTTTGGGAAGAGGATAGGGAACAGCAGGAAAGGGGGAAGGGAGGACAGTTGGGGGTGTTAACAACTGGGACCTCCTGCTAAGTCCCAGGACCTGAGTTCAAGGAATAAAACAAGTCTATCTCTCCAGTGGGAGGAGAGACCTGATCGCTGTCTTCACTGTAGTATGGGATATTTTGTGGGCCTGGTCCTTTAGATGACCCTGTGCTCTTCAGCGGCAGTTGGCTCTTCTGGGGACAGGAGAGGATAAAAAAGCCAGCAGAGACCGAGACAGTGGAGGAGCAGCGAGAAGAGGGGAGGAGAAGTCGAGGCCCAGAGACAGGAGAGGAGAAGGAGCATTGAGCAGGGCTGGGAAAAGAGTAGAGAAGAGATTCTGCAGAGTGAAAGGGGAGCCGGCTGGAGGTGAAGCAGGCTTGCGGACTGAAGGGACAGTTGGTGGCAGCTGAGCCAGGAGGAGCTGGGCTGAGCCGGAGATGTCTGTTAGGAGGCGGATAAAGAAGAACCGTGAAGAGCCCACAAATGAAGTAGCTATGTAAGTTTATACAGACAGAAATTATAAACAAAGTAACATTTTACAGGCTCCTTCTTTTCACTCTTTACAAAAAGCCACACTCTACATCTAAATCAGCAACAATAAAGAAATTTAAAGGAGACATAAATGTATCACATCACAGTATATTATATTACAGTCATATTTACATTTGCATTCACTGTGTTTTGATGTATTCAGAATGGAGTGCAGTCATTGTCTATAGTTCAGATCATTCTACTCGTCCCACGCCCTGTCCTCTAAGCAGGATTCCCCTGACCAGTCTCAGCACCCATGAATCTGCTCTCTCTCTCTCTCTCTCTCTCTCTCTCTCCCTTCCCCCTCTCCCCTGCTGTGGACATTTCTCACATGGAGTCACACACTGTGCGAGCCTTTGGTGTCTGGTTTTTACACTGGCCTTGGTGTCCTTGAAACCTCACTGTGTGAGTGTGATGTCTTTGAGGCCTCACTGTGTGAATATGCCATCCTTGAGGTCTCACTGTGTGAGCCTGGTGTCCTTGAGGACCCACTGTGTGAGCCTGGTGTCCTTGAGGACCCACTGTGTGAGCCTGGTGTCCTTGAGGACCCACTGTGGCTGTGCACAGGCCGCATTCCTTTTTAAGTTGGCTTTTAATTGTTCTGTTTTTTCTTTTTAAACATTGCATTAAAATACTACTGATTTATTTCAGGCCTTCCCTTAAGTGTTTTTACACTTTGTGTGTGGGCGTGCATGTGTGCATGCGTGTGTATATGCATGCATGCACATGTGTATGTGCACGTGTGTGTGTGTGTGTGTATGTGTGTGTGTATATATGTGTGTGTGTGTGTGTGTGTGTGTGTAGGTCAGAGAAAAACTTGCAGGAGTTGCTTCTCTTTCTATCTAGTGGTTCCCAGGGATTGAACTCAAGTTCTCAGGCTTGGCAGCAAGCTCCTTCACCTGCTGAGCCCTCCTGCTAGCCCTTCCCTTAACCTGTGTATCTGAGGCTGACACCTCATTCTACCTTGGTGCTCACAGCGATTAGTCTCTAAAGTGAGGTTGGAAGATGCCCATCAAAAAAAAAATGGCCAAATTCCAGGGATCCCCAAAAGCCTGAGCTTCAACCCAACCCTGTACCCCTTGGCATGACTGACTCAAGTGTGTCCTGGCAGGTATGCGGGCCCCATGGAACGAGCGGGAGCTGAGGGCATCCTTACCAACCGCTCTGACGGGACCTACCTGGTGCGGCAGAGGGTGAAAGATACAGCAGAGTTCGCCATCAGCATTAAGTAACTCCTCCCCCTGACCACGCCCCTTTGACCTGGGTTCCTCTCTCCCTGACCACACCCCCTCTGACGTGGGACCCTCCCTTACTGATCATGCCCCCCTCTGTCCTGGCCTTCTCTCTCTCTAACCACACCCTTTTGCCCTGGGCGATCCTTCCTCTCTGACCTGGGCTTGCCAAGGCTGTCTTGTCGTTTACCATACAAAAGTGAACACTCGTCCGCAGGCGCCTCTTACTGAGCTACCGTTTTCTACAGACTTTCTCTGTCCTCTTCCCGCCCTTCCCTTGTGCCCCCTTCCTTCTCCCTCCCACTGCATCTTTTCTCTCTATTCTTATTTGAGGCCAACACTTTTAGCTTTAATGTGTGCTTTAGAAGCTGTAGTATTTGTCTTCCTGTGTCTGACTTATTTCACTTAACATAACGTCCTCCAGTTCCTCCGGGTTAGACGCTATCTATCCTTTCCTGGCTGAATTATGTTTCACTGTGTGTGTCTGTCATAGTTTCTTCATCTATGGACACCTTATTGATTTCGTGTTCTGGCCATTGTTGATAGTTCTGCAGGCTTGTTGCTATCATGTGGCTATGCTCACCAAATATCCTTGGGAAATAAAATCTAGCTGCCCCAGGACAGATCTCCTGGTCTCCACACTGTAACTGACTTCCATCCCTACCGTTGAACTGTGACTTTCACTTGTGTTATTTTTTTGTTATTTGTGGACATGTATGTGGGAATTTACCAATGTGTCCACACGTGGATGCCGCAGGCTGATTATAGGTGTTTTTCAAGAAATCAAAATTATTTATTTATTTATTTTTTATTTATGTGTGGGAAGACATGTGTGCCACAGCACATGTGTGGAGTCAATGACAATTTGTTGGAGTCAGCTCTCTCTTTCCACAATATAGGTATCAGGGCTTGAACTCATGTTGTTAGACTTGGCGGCAAGAGCCATCTCAGCAGTCCCTACCTTGAGTTTTGAAGCATTATTTTCCACTGAGAACAGGCTCTGCTGGCTGCCAGCGAGTCCTAGGGAACCCCCTGTCTCTGCCTCCCTGGACTGGGGTTATAAGTGTCCCCTTGCTCATGTTATATGGGTACTGGGAGTCAAACTCTAGTCCTCATGCTTGAAAACAAGCACTTAGCCATCTCCCCAACCCCTAAAGACATTTCCTCAGTTTTGGTTGAGGAACAGAATCCTAGCTTCATCAAGAGTTTGCAACCTCACAGGGTCCTTTGCCCACCCAATCCTCTCTAGAATTTTGGTTGTGCTTTTTCTTGGCAACAGCCATAAGACTGGGGTCAGATGGCACCTAAATGTAGTTTTGATTTGCATCTGCACAATAGCTTCAGAAACTACCCCATGATAGGAGCTGGGGAGATGGCTGTTTGAGAAAAGCTCTCCACCCCACATTCAGGCCTCGGTGTGATATCTCGGCAGCCACTTAAAGCCGAGTCTGGCTGTGCTCGTGACCCCAACAACTGGAGAGGGAGAGGCAGGAGGATCCTCGGGTGTCACTGGCCAGCCTCTTGTAATCCCTGAACTCTAGGACACTGGAGGGTGGACACACACGGCTTGTGGAGGGGTCACATGAAGTGTGGGGAAAGTAGTCATTGCGCCGGGCGGGGCCCACTCCACCTGTGCACGGGACGGGATGGTGCAGCCACCTCGCGTGCCAAGCTCAGTGCAGCATCAGGGAGGCAGCTGAGCTGGCTGACGGCTCTACTCTGTTTCCAACATTATTTTTTTAGCTTTGTGGTTTTCCAGTAGTTTTGTGAGAGTTCACCGGTTTGAAAACATTTATGTCTAGTGTGCCCATGCACGGTGGTGCCATTTGGAGGTTGGAGGTTGGAGGACAACTTGTAGAAGTCAGTTCTCACTTTCCCACGTGAGGGTCGTGGGGTTTGAACTCAAGCTGCCAAGCTTTGTGGCAAGGCCCTTTACTTGCTGACCCATCTGGGTGACCTCTCGGCAATTAAAAAGCAAAAGCATTTCCAGGGTTTTTGTGTTACCTGGCTTCCCCCTTGGCAGAAATGGCCATCTTCTCTCTATGCCATCTTTTTTAGCGTGCTGTATACCATATTCAAGAGGTTGTGTGTCTCTTTCCATTTCATTGTTCTGTGATCCTCCACATTCACAGAGGCCCCCCCCCCCCCCGTTTTTGAGTCCTTCCTATTCCCCCATCTTTCATGTTGTGTAGCAGTCTTTTTCTCTCTATCCAATGACATCCTCTTTGCAGGGTCCTACTGGCTTCTTAACACACCCTTGAGGTAAGGGGTTTACATGGTGCACCACTGTGATAAAGTCCCTAACAAAAGCAACTTAGTGGAGAAAGGGTTTGTTCAGCTTGCTGGTGGAGAGAACTGTCCACTCTAGGGGGAGAAGGCACGGTGGCGGGAGCTGAGGCAGCTGGATGAATCGTATCCACATTCAGGGAGCAGGCTGTGTCTTAGGGATTCTATTGCTGTGGGAAACCCCCCTGGCCCAGAGCACCTTGGGGAAGAAAGAGTTTGTTTCAGCTTACACTTCAACGTCATAAGCTCCATCACTGAACTCAAGGCAGGAACTGGGGCGCCAAGAGCTGAAGCAGAGGCCGTGGAGTATCACGGCTTACTGGCTTGCTCAGCCTGCTTTCTGGTAGAACCACCAGCCTAGGGATGGAGCCACCCACAGAGGGCTGGGTTCTTCCGTATCCATTATCAAGCAAGACAATGCCCCACAGGCCAATCTGAAGGGAACATTTTTTTTTTTTTTCAATTATGGTTCCCTCTTTCCAAATGACTATAGTTTGTGTCAAGTTCATGTAAAACTAGCCAGCGCAGAGGTGAGTGCTGGGTGTTTGGCTTGCTTTCTCTTTTTTTTTCTTCAGTCCAGAACTTCAGTCTACAGGATGGTGCCCTCCTCAGTCTGGGTGGGGCTTCTCCTGTCAGTTAACTCACTGCAGAAACTCCAGCACAGACATGCCCAGAGGTCTTCTCTGGTGATTCTAGGTCCTGTCAGGCTGGCCTTCAAGATGAGCCACCTCAGGGAGAACAGGAAACTCCTTCTACATAAGGCAATGAATGGAAGGTTTAGCGTAGCAGAGACCCCAGGAAGGGCTGGGTCGGGCTCTGTTCTGGACTTTGAACTGCAGGGCTTCCTTTGCTTGAAGGAGTCCAGGTTGATTCTTCTGTCCTGGGTGGATGTGTGATAGAGATCCTTAGACTTGGGACTCAACCGTCTGATTATCTTTCTCCCTCGCCGCAGGTATAACGTGGAGGTCAAGCATATTAAAATCATGACGTCAGAGGGGTTGTACCGGATCACAGAGAGGAAGGCTTTCCGGGGCCTTCCGGTAAGGGCTGCGACTGGCTAACGCTACTTAAGCTGCTCCGAGCCCATGCGACAGTGTCTGCACCTGTATCTTAGGGGCCTTACTTTATATTTAGAGAAGCTGGGTGGGATCTTGCCCCCAAATCTCTTAATCTGTTATCTTCTAGAACATTGGCTTCAGCTCCATTTCACTCCCTGGTGCCCTTTAAATACTTGAACCATATATTTTATATTTTTCCTTTCTATGCTTGCTACGCCTATTGAAAATGCTCTACATGAGACTTAACCAAAGAACATACTCTCTGCTGGGTGTTTCTGAGACTTCCTTTGTCAATGCAAGTAACCTGAGTCTCTTTACCTTAGCTTCAGGCAGACTCTTCAGACAAGAGCAAAAAGTAGCTGTATCAAAGTACCACAAAAAGAGTCTCTAGGCCACATAATGAAATTCTCCACTGAAACCTCTTGGGCCAGGTCTGCACAGTTCAAATCACTCTCAGCAACAAAGTCTTCTACATCCCTACTAGGATGGCCCATTAGCCCCATTTAAGGCATTCCACTGCTTTCCAAATCTAACGTCCCCAAATCTACATTCTTCTAAACAAAAAGCATGGTCAGGCCTAGCGCAGCAATACTACAGTCCCTCGTACCAATTCTGTCCTAGGGTTTTATTGCTGTGAACAGACACCAGGACCAAGGCAACATTTAATTGGGGCTGGATTATAGGTTCAGAGGTTCAGTCCAGTATCATCGAGGCAGGAGCATGGCAGCATCCAGGCAGGCCTGGTGCAGGCCGAGCTGAGGGTTCTACAACTTCATCTGAAGGTTGCTAGCAGAATTCTGACTTCCAGGCAGTTAGGATATGAGGGTCTTAAAGCCCACGCTGACAGTGACACACCTATTCCAACAAGGTCACACCACCAAATAGTGCCCCTCCCTGGGCAAACACGCTCAAACCACCACACTCACTCTTTGTTATAGATAAGACTCAAGCCCCACCCTTTGCCTGCCTGTTTCTCAGGCCTCCAGAACACATATGCTTGCAGATCTCCAAACTGGCTCCGCATGGCCTGTCTTGCTGAGAATTAATGAGTGTTTAGCTAGTGTCTGCAGTCCTGTTAATTCTTTCTATCCTTTTCTAGCCATTTAAACAGATTGGTGTATGTAAGTCATGATCAGTAGACCTGAGAAGAAACTTAAAATTAGACTCCTCTTCTTCTTCTTCCTCTTCTTCCTCTTCTTCCTCTTCTTCCTCTTCCTCCTCTTCCTTTCCCTCTTCCTCCTCCTCCTCCTCCTCCTCCTCCTCCTCCTCCTCCTCCTCCTCCTCCTCCTCCTCCTCCTCCTCCTCCTCTTCTTCTTCTTCTTCTTCTTCTTCTTCTTCTTCCTTCTTCCTCCTCCTCCTCCTCCTCCTCCTCTCTTCATCCTCTTCCTCCTCCTCCTCCTCCCTTTATGTGCATACTCACTATAGTGAAACTGTGAGGGTCACAGACTCTGTGGAGGCAGGTCTCTCCTTCTATTTTTACATGGGTTCTGGAATGGAATCCATGTCTCCATGTTTTTGAGGCAAGAATTTGACCCACCGAGCCATCTCACCAGCCCTGCCCCCAATTTTCTTTTTTCTTTTTTTGAATGACATTGGATATTTTCAGTATGGATCTCTCTAGTAGGGATTTTTAAAATTTTTATTATTTTTATTTATTTTTATTTTTTGTGGAACACCCTTGAATTTGGACCCAACTAGTTATTTGACACTAGCATGAGCCATTTGTGAAAGAAATATCCATAACTCAACACACTGGGAAGCTGAAATCAAATACAAAGTCTTTTACAGAGGCCAGGTCTAAAACTTAGCGGCCACCATGATAAGCTTGGCTGCTGTGGGACCTGGGCAGAGCACTTGGTGCCTCTACCTTCATTTCTGTTTATAAAATGAGAGAGGGCTGGCAAGCTGGGTAATGGTGATTCCCACCGATCAAACCAAGTCAGTGCCGACAGTCAACAGCTGCTGTTCTAAAGATGGAAGAAGACTGGCCTCTACAGAGTCTGTGGCCTTCACAGGTTCACTGTATTGAGTACGCACACACACAATCACTGCCATCATCTAATTTTGAAGTGATAAATTTTCATTTAGTGACCTCAGTTTCTTCTCAGGTCTACTGATCATGGGAAAGGCCGGCATGACTTTGATCCCTTGAACCTGCATGGTGGACGGTGAGAAGCAACTCCTACAAGTTGACTTCTGACTGCCACATGTGTTCCTTGACATTCATCTGTAATAAAAAAGTATTAATAAATCCTGATGCAGGGATCCTTCCCATCTTAAGCCATTTATATTCCTGGATGAGAGACACACATTTTTAATTATGCCTTAGGCAGCACAGTAGCTGGGCAGCTGCTGACCCTCCATGCGGTTAGACTCCACTTTCCCCTTGATAGCCCCAAGTCATCACTTGCTGTTTACTGTGTTCTGTCCTCTGGGCCATGATCTCTTGGCCCTTAGCCCACGGTGGCTCCCTCCCCCTCCCCGTCCATTCTCTTCCCTGGAAGCTCTCCTCCTGCTCCTTCCTCATGGTCTCTAGCTAGGAAACTTCAACCTGATCTGTGCTCGGGCTACTGTAGACTCCAAATCTTGGAGGCCAGCACATAGCATTACAATAATCAGTAAAAGACAAAACCTCAACATTCATTCCCCAAAGAAACAAACAAACAAGCAAACAGACAACAAATATAAAATTGGAGAATTGGGAACATCCTCATCACTTGGGGTTCCTAGGAGACCTTGGCGACATGTTCTGTGCACACTGGTCTGTGCTTAGATGACTACTAATTATAGGCATTTATATATTATAATTATAAGGCATTGATGGGAGGCCTTGAATTTGGCGAGCCTATTTGGTAAGCTTGACAGGAAGTAAAATGAACTGGCTGTCTGGCAAGAACCCGCCTTTGCCTGTGGTGCCTGTTGGCTACTTTGTTCATTGCTGTGAGAAAACAACTGACAAAGCAGTTTAAAGAGGGGTACAGACTGAGGCCGGGAGCCTGAGGAGGCCGGCCATGTTGCTTCCGAGTCAAGGAGCAGGGAGAAATGGAGGCTGCTGCTCCACTGGCTTTTCCTTTTTATTCAACCTTAATGAATGGGACTGAGCCGCCCATGCTCAGAGGGCTTGGCCCTTTTCAGTTAACTCAGTGTAGACATGGCCACAGGTATTCTCTTAGGGAAGTCAACACCCAGCACAGGGCCCCTTCCACACGTGGTCCCTGCTGTTCCAGTAGAGAAAGGAGTTTCCCATCACAGGGGCTGTTTGGAGTGCAGACAAAGGCTTGGGCTCTGCTGCACGGTGGGCTGGCCATTTGGGATAATGACTATTCTGTGGTTATTTTTCCAGGAACTGGTGGAGTTTTATCAGCATAATTCCCTCAAAGATTGCTTCAAGTCGCTGGATACCACCTTGCAGTTTCCTTATAAGGAACCTGAGAGGAGAGCTATCAACAAGCCCCCGGGTAGGAGGAGGATGCAGGCTGGAGGGCTGCACAGTGCCTTCTCTTGCTGGAGGGAGAGCCAAGGCTTCCAGGGCCTGCCCGCTCACCTTCCCGCCTGCTTGCTAGCCTGTCTGCTTGCCCACCCGTCCGCCTGCCTGTCTGCCTGCTGCCTGCCTGTCTGCCTGCCTGCCTGCCTGCCTGTCTGCTTGCCCGCCTGCCCGCCTGCCCACCTGCCTGCCTGCCCGCCCGCCTGCCTGCCTGCCTGCTGCCTGCCTGTCTGTCTGCCTGCCTGCCTGCCTGCCTGCCTGCTGCCCGCTCACCTGCTTGCCCACCTGCCTGCCTGCCTGACCGCCTGCTGTCTGCCTGCCTGCCTGCCTGACCGCCTGCTGCCTGCCTGCTGCCTGCCTGCTGCCTGCCTGCTGCCCGCTTGCCTGCTTGCCCACCTGCCTGCCTGACCACCTGCTGTCTGTCTGCCTGCCTGCCTGCTGCCTGCTGCCTGCCTGACCGCCTGCCTCCCTGTATCTTTTTTTTTTTTTTAAGATTCTTTATCCAATGCTTATTTATGTGGCATTGTGTAGTGTTGGAGATGTCTCCTTTTATTTGTTAAAGGTTTATTTATATGTGTGCTGTATGTGTACATCTGTGTGTGTGTTCCACACTAGTGCAGTATCTGCAGTAGCCAGAAAAGGGCACTAAGTCCCTGGAGCTGGAGTCATAGGTGGCTGTGAACTGTCCAATGTGGGTACTGGGAACCCAACCCAGGTCTTCTGGAAGAGTGGCAAGCATGCTTTCTTTTTCTTTTTCCTTCCTTCTTTCCTTCCTTCCTTCCTTCCTTCCTTCCTTCCTTCCTCCCTCCCTCCCTCCCTCCCTCCCTCCCTCCCTCCCTCCCTCCCTCCCTCCTTCCTTCCTTCCTTCCTTCCTTCCTTCCTTCCTTCCTTCCTTCCTTCCTTCCTTCCTTCCTTCTTATTCTTTTTGAGGCAGGGTTCCTCTATGTAGTCTTGGCTGTTCTGAAACTTGCTCTATAGAGCAGGCTGGCCTTGAACCCAGAAATTTACCTGTGTCTGTCTTCTGAGTGCTGTGTACCAGCACTGGCTGGCTGTAGCCAGCATTCTTAATTACTGAGTTATCTTTCTAGCCCTTAGTTTTTAATATATATGTATATATAATTTGCATATATGTTGATATAATAATAATTATTATTTAATCTTTGTTTATAATCCAGTTATCCCCCTCCCGGTCCGCCCTCTGACTGTTTCTAATTTCTAAGAGGATGTCCCCCACCCCTACCCCACCCCACCAGACCTCCCCACTCCCTGGGGACTCAAGCCTTTCAAGGGTTAGGTGCCTCTTCTCTCACTGAGGCCAGACCAGGCAGTCCTCTGCTGTACATGTGTTGGGGGCCTCATATCAGCTGGTGTGTGCTGCCTAGTTGGTGGCTCAGCGTCTGAGAGATCTCAGAGTCCTGGTTAATTGAGACTGCTGGTCTTCCTATGAGGTCACCCTCCTCCTCAGCTTCTTCCAGCTTTCCTCTAATTCAACAACAGGGGTCCCTGGCTTCTGTCCATTAGTTGGGTGTAAATATCTGCATCTGACTTTTTCAGCTGCTGGCTGGGCCTCTCGGAGGGCAGCCATGCTAGGCTCCCATCTGTAAGCACGCCATAGCGTCAGTCATAGCGTCAGGTCTTGGAGCCTCCCTTGAGATGAATCCCAAGTTGGGCCTGTCACTGGACCTCCTTTACCTCAGGCTCTTCTCCATTTTTGTCCCTGTGCTTCTTTTAAACAGGATTAATTCTGGGTGAGAGTTTTTGGCTGTGGTGCGGCAACATTATCCCTCCACTCGATGTCCTGTCTTTCTACTGGAGGTGAACTCTATAAGTTCCCTCTCCCCACAGTAGGGTATTTCATCTAGGGTCCCTTGCTTTGAGTCTTGAGAGTCTCTCACCTCCCAGGTCTCTGGTACATTCTAGAGGGTCCCCTCACCTCCTACCTCCCGAGGTTGCCTGTGTCCATCTTTCTGCTGGCCCTCAGGACTTCACTACTGTTCCCTCCCCCCCTCCCCCCCCCCCGATTCTTGACCATGTTTCCCTTTTCCCTTCACCAAGGTCCCTCACTCTCTGTGATTGTTTTCTTCTCCCTTCCAAGTGGGACGGAGGCGTCCTCACTTGGGCCCTTCAGCTTGTTGACCTTCTTGAGTTCTATGGGTTGTATTCTGGATATTCTGTGCTTTTTTGGCTAATGCCCACTTACTAGTGAGTACATACCATGCATGTCTTTTTGGGTCTGAGTTACCTCACTAAGGATGATATTTTCTTTCCTTTTTTATTGGATATTTCATTTATTTACATTCCAGATGTTATCCCCTTTCCCAGTTTGTCCTCTGGAACCCCCCTATCTCATCCTCCCTCCCCCTGCTTATATGAAGGTGCTCCCCTATCCACCTCCCCACCCACTCCCACCTCCCCACTCTGGCATTTCCCACATTGGGGCATTGACCCTTCACTGGACCAAGGGCCTCTCCTCCCACTGATGCCTGACGAGGCCATCCTCTGCTACATATGGGGCTGGAGCCATGGATCCCTCCATGTGTGCTCTTTGGTTGGTGGTTTACTCCCTGGGAGCTCTGGAGGATCTGGTTGGCTGAAATTGTTGTTCTTCCTATGGGGTTTCAAACCTCTTCAGCTCCTTCAGTCCTTTCTCTAACTCCTCTATTGAGGACCCCGTGCTCAGTCCAATGGTTGGCTGCGAGCATCTGCCTCTATATTTGTCAGGCTCTGGCAGAGCCTCTCAGGAGACAGCCGTATCAGGCTCCTGTCAGCAAGAATTTCTTGGCATCTGCACTAGTGTCTGGGTTTGGTATCTGTATAGGGGATGGATCAACAAAATATTCATGGGAGGAAGTACAGAGACAACGTATGGAGCAGAAATTAAAGGAAGGGCCATCCAGAGGATGATATTTTCTAGTTCCATGCACAAGCCTGCAAAACTTGTGAATTTCACATCATGCACCCCAAACACAGTGATCTCCTTAATTCTCCACATCTGTCCTCCACCTCTGCAACCTTCCCCCAGAGAAAACAAACAAAACAAAACAAACAAAATCCCCACATTGCCAAGAAAGCTGCAGTGTGTCATGGCACGCTGTGCAGTACACCGTCCCTGCTGCAGTGTGTCACAGCAGGCTGTGCAGTACACCCTTCCTGTCCAAATGACTTTACTCTCAGATGATCACTGTAGTAAGTCATCATCTGTCTCAAAGACTCTGGCTTCTGCCACACTTCCAACACTGGCTCCTCGTTTAGACTCCTCTTGGGTACCTGTTGTTGCCCTGTGTCACAGATACCATAGGTGGAGAAGATGGTGGAGTGGGTTAACTCTAAGCCGTGATCTGGGCCTGGGTGGTAACTGAGTACTTGACAGCACTGTGTACCCTCACCAGTAGGGCCAACTCTCCTGCTTTGCCTGGGGGTGAGTGTAGTGGGTGGGGGCATGGGAGTGGGTAAGGGTAGGCAGTGAGTAGGGGTGGGGGGTGCAGGGCCAGCTCCCCTCCCTGCTGTAGGAGGCAAGGGGTGGGGGTGGGACATCTCTTCCATATCCATGCCACTTCCTGGCATTTGAGAGTAGGACCAGTTCTCTGTGGCAGGTGAGGGGTGGGGCCAGCTCTATCATACTGGCCAGGCGAGGGTGTGGCCAGCTTTGCTCAGTCCTTGGACATCTATATGGCCCCAGGTAGCAGCCCAGCCCAGGCCGTCCTTATGGCCTTTGGTGGTAACGTGGGCTGTGGACATTGACATAGACCCCAGCTGCTGCAGTGCCACAGACCCAGACATGGCCCTCGGTGGCAGCACTGGCTGGGCCTTCACCATGGCCTCGGGGAGCACAGGCTAGTCACATCGGTTTGTTTCTCACTACCCTCGTGTCTCCAGCTCTGCCTCTTCCTAGTGCACAAATCATTTCCCTTCTCTTTCTCTCTCATCTCTCCATCACATTCTTGCCCATCATAGCGCCCCTCCCCCAGAGCCATCGGTGACATCTTCTTTCGAATGGTATGATGGTTAAATGTCTGTCCAATCCAAAGATTCCAAAGGAAGTACATCCCTGGCCAAAGTTAAACCCAGCACAGCAAAAACGTAATTCAACATAGAGTTGCACAGTCTCATGGCTGAGCCACAAGCAACTAGGGAGATCAGCAGATGGGCCAATGAGATGTCAACACAGCCAGACATGACAGCCAGCTGTGGTCTCCACTCTGCAGGTTCTGCTCTTCTTCCTAGCCTAGGATGCAGCTCTGGGACCCACAGGGGCTCACACTGTGGTGGGGTTTCTCAAAGGAAAAGGCACAGGTCCACTGGCACTTGTGTCTCTTCCTGGCTCTGTTGAATGACAATGGGGTTCACCATCAAGCAACACCGGCCTTTGTGTCATGATTGCGCCTCTCTTCAGAGGGCTCAAGCTGCTCAGCTTCTCTTACTCTTCCACCTCTACACTTGTTTGCTTCCTGCTGTGCCTGCCGCATGAGGCCTGCAGTGTTTGTCTGCACTTCTCACTGAGTCTCAGCAATTCAGTGGAGTCTGGATGGAACTCTAGAGACAGAACAGCAGCTACAGCCACCACCCTTCTCCCTAACAACACTTGTCTTGGCACCACTGACACTGAGATTCCTCTTATTTTTAATTTTTAATTATGTGTATAGATGTGTCTATGCATGGCTATGTGCACTTGAGAGCAGTGTTCACAGAATATGAGGGAGAATGTTAAATTTTCTGGAAATGGAGTTCTCTGTGGTTGGCAGTCTCCATGTGGGCGCTGGGATTGGACCTCTGAATCACCTCTCTAGCCACCTGTAATGACTTTTTAAAACATAGTCTCTCTGTGAATCTGTGAAACCTAAATATGCTGGTTAGGGCCTCACAGATGTAGAGGAATTGAGTGTACACAAAATACTATTTCGATTATGGAAGACCTGGTTTTACCAGGTGCGATGGTGTGTGTTTATAATCCCACTGAGGAGGAGGCTGAGGTAGGAGAATGACCAAGTCGAACCACACTGGGCTACATCATGAGACCCTGCTTAAAAACAAATTCAAATTTCCTAAACTTGGGTACTCACCAGGCTGGGAGGCCAGTGTTGGAAGTAGAGTTGTGTCCCTTCACTTAGAGGTCACTCAGTACTGGGCATGCTCTTGTTTCATGTCGATTGATATGACAAACTATCACGACGAAAAGCAACATAGGGAGAAAGGGCTTATTTACGTCACAATTCCAGGTTACTGTCCCTCGCCGTGCAGCTGGTCACATCATGTCAGCAGTTATGAGCAGAGAGAAATGAGTGTGTGCTTGCTCTTGCACTCAGCTAACTTTGTCCACTCTTATTTGGTTTAAGTCTCCGCCCCCTGCCCTCCCACCAGTCTCTGCCTAAGGAATGATGCTACTCTTGGTGGGCTGAAAATTCCACATCAATTCACTACATTAAGACAATTCAAGTAGACATATCCACAGGCCAACACAGTGTAGACAACCCCTTACTGAGACTCTCTTCCTGGATGAGTCTAGGTTGGGTCAAGTTGACAATTGAAGCTAATCATCACAAAAGTCCAAATAGATGGTACTCTCCTGAGAACACATCTCCTCTCTACATTGTCTACAGATAATGGCTGGGTGTTTACGGCAGATACTTAGGTATCTCATTTTCTCTTCACAGCTGGAAGCACCAAGTATTTTGGCACTGCCAAAGCCCGCTACGACTTCTGTGCCCGAGACCGGTCGGAACTGTCCCTTAAGGAGGGTGATATCATCAAGATCCTCAACAAGAAGGGACAGCAAGGCTGGTGGCGTGGGGAGATCTACGGCCGGGTGAGGCTGGAGAGATGGCAATCTGGGTGGGGTGTGCAGTGAGTGTCCTGGCTGTGGTGAGATGGAGTGTGGCTCCTGTGCAGGTCATGCCTCAGAAGAGAGGTGAAAGGACACTGGGATTTAACATATTTTCCCCACCTACATCAATTTATTGAGGGCCTCCTATGAGATGGAGATGTTTCTGGGTGCAAAGGGAGCATTCTCCAATTGTTGTCTTTGTGAAGCATTGTTTAGTGAGATTGTGCTGAACTCTAACCAAGCAGTCACACTAGGGAGTGGTCAGGATGGTGATGGGAAATGGGATTCCTAAGGGAGCTTCTTGCCCACCCTTCCAGAGATGAGGGTAAAATGTTTGCCACTGGACTGGGTTAGCTCTCAGCTGATAAAGTGCTTGCATTACAAACTTGAAGACTGAGTTCAAATCCCAGAACCAGCTGATTTATTAGTTCATCCATCCCCAATAACCGACCAATCCATCATTTCATCCACCCCCATAACCATCAGTTCATCCACCCCCATAACCCATCCATCCATCAGTTCATCCACCCCCATAACCCATCCATCCATCAGTTCATCCACCCCCCATAACCCACCCATCCATCAGTTCATCAACTCCCATAACCCACCCATCCATCAGTTCATCCACCCCCATAACCCATCCATCCATCAGTTCATCCACCCCCATAACCCATCCATCCATCAGTTCATCCACCCCCATAACCCACCCATCCATCAGTTCATCCACCTCCATAACCCACCCATCCATCAGTTCATCCACCCCCCATAACCCACCCATCCATCAGTTTATCCACCCCATAACCCACCCATCCATCAGTTCATCCACCCCCATAACCCATCCATCCATCAGTTCATCCACCCCCATAACCCACCCATCCATCAGTTCATCCACCCCCATAACCCACCCATCCATCAGTTCATCCACCCCCATAACCCACCCATCCATCAGTTCATCCACCCCATAGCCCACCCATCCACCAGTTCATCCACCCCCATAACCCACCCATCCATCAGTTCATCCACCCCCATAACCCATCCATCCATCAGTTCATCCACCCCCCATAACCCACCCATCCATCAGTTCATCCACCCCATAACCCACCCATCCATCAGTTCATCCACCCCCATAACCCACCCATCCATCAGTTCATCCACCCCCATAACCCATCCATCCCTCAGTTCATCCACCCTTCATAACCCACCCATCCATCAGTTCATCCAACCCATAACCCACCCATCCATCAGTTCATCCACCCCCATAACCCACCCATCCATCAGTTCATCCACCTCCATAACCCACCCATCCATCAGTTCATCCACCCCCATAACCCATCCATCCATCAGTTCATCCACCCCCATAACCCACCCATCCATAAGTTCATCCACCCCCATAACCCACCCATCCATCAGTTCATCCATCCCCCATAACCCACCAATCCATCAGTTCATCCACCCCATAGCCCACCCATCCATCAGTTCATCCACCTCTATAACCCACCCATCCATCAGTTCATCCATCCCCCATAACCCACCAATCCATCAGTTCATCCACCCCATAGCCCACCCATCCATCAGTTCATCCACCCCATAACCCACCCATCCATCAGTTCATCCACCCCCATAACCCATCCATCCATCAGTTCATCCACCCCATAACCCACCCATCCATCAGTTCATCCACCCCATAACCCATCCATCCATCAGTTCATCCACCCCATAAACCACCCATCCATCAGTTCATCCACCCCATAACCCACCCATCCATCAGTTCATCCACCCCTATAACCCACCCATCCATCAGTTCATCCACCCCCATAACCCACCCATCCATCAGTTCATCCACCCCTATAACCCACCCATCCATCAGTTCATCCACCCCTATAACCCACCCATCCATCAGTTCATCCACCCCTATAACCCACCCATCCATCAGTTCATCCACCCCCATAACCCACCCATCCATCAGTTCATCCACCTCCATAACCCACCCATCCATCAGTTCATCCACCCCCATAACCCACCCATCCATCAGTTCATCCACCCCATAACCCATCCATCCATCAGTTCATCCACCCCATAACCCACCCATCCATCAGTTCATCCACCCCCATAACCCATCCATCCATCAGTTCATCCACCCCCATAACCCACCCATCCATCAGTTCATCTACCCCCATAACCCACCCATCCATCAGTTCATCCACCCCCATAACCCACCCATCCATCAGTTCATCCACCTCTCTATAACCCACCCATCCATCAGTTCATCCACCCCATAGCCCACCCATCCATCAGTTCATCCACCCCCATAACCCATCCATCCATCAGTTCATCCACCCCCATAACCCACCCATCCATCAGTTCATCCACCCCATAGCCCACCCATCCATCAGTTCATCCACCCCCATAACCCATCCATCCATCAGTTCATCCACCCCTCCATAACCCACCCATCCATCAGTTTATCCACCTCCATAACCCACCCATCCATCAGTTCATCCACCCCATAGCCCACCCATCCATCAGTTCATCCACCCCCATAACCCATCCATCCATTAGTTCATCCACCCCCATAACCCACCCATCCATCAGTTCATCCACCCCCATAACCCATCCATCCATCAGTTCATCCACCCCATAACCCACCCATCCATCAGTTCATCCACCCCATAACCCATCCATCCATCAGTTCATGCACCCCATAGCCCACCCATCCATCAGTTCATCCACCTCCATAACCCACCCATCCATCAGTTCATCCACCCCTCCATAACCCACCCATCCATCAGTTCATCCACCTCCATAACCCACCCATCCATCAGTTCATCCACCCCATAGCCCACCCATCCATCAGTTCATCCACCCCATAACCCATCCATCCATCAGTTCATCCACCCCCATAACCCACCCATCCATCAGTTCATCCACCCCCATAACCCACCCATCCATCAGTTCATCCACCCCCATAACCCACCCATCCATCAGTTCATCCACCCCATAACCCACCCATCCATCAGTTCATCCACCCCATAACCCACCCATCCATCAGTTCATCCACCCCCCATAACCCACCCATCCATCAGTTTATCCACCCCCATAACCCATCCATCCATCAGTTCATCCACCCCCATAACCCATCCATCCATCAGTTCATCCACCCCCATAACCCACCCATCCATCAGTTCATCCACCCCCATAACCCACCCATCCATCAGTTCATCCACCCCCATAACCAACCCATCCATCAGTTCATCCACCCCCATAACCCATCCATCCATCAGTTCATCCACCCCCCATAACCCACCCATCCATCAGTTCATCCACCCCATAACCCACCCATCCATCAGTTCATCCACCCCCATAATCCACCCATCCATCAGTTCATCCACCTCCATAACCCACCCATCCATTAGTTCATCCACCCCCCATAACCCACCCATCCATCAGTCATCCACCCCATAACCCACCCATCCATCAGTTCATCCACCCCCATAACCCATCCATCCATCAGTTCATCCACCCCATAACCCACCCATCCATCAGTTCATCCACCCCCATAACCCATCCATCCATCAGTTCATCCACCCCATAGCCCACCCATCCATCAGTTCATCCACCCCCATAACCCATCCATCCATCAGTTCATCCACCCCCATAACCCACCCATCCATCAGTTCATCCACCCCCATAACCCATCCATCCATCAGTTCATCCACCCCATAACCCACCCATCCATCAGTTCATCCACCCCATAGCCCACCCATCCATCAGTTCATCCACCTCTCTATAACCCACCCATCCATCAGTTCATCTACCCCATAACCCACCCATCCATCAGTTCATCCACCCCATAGCCCACCCATCCATCAGTTCATCCACCCCCATAACCCATCCATCCATCAGTTCATCCACCCTTCATAACCCACCCATCCATCAGTTCATCCACCCCATAACCCACCCATCCATCAGTTCATCCACCCCCATAACCCACCCATCCATCAGTTCATCCACCTCCATAACCCACCCATCCATCAGTTCATCCACCCCCATAACCCACCCATCCATCAGTTCATCCACCCCATAGCCCACCCATCCATCAGTTCATCCACCCCATAACCCACCCATCCATCAGTTCATCCACCCCCATAACCCATCCATGCATCAGTTTATCCACCGCCATAACCCATCCATCCATCAGTTCATCTACCCCTATAACCCATCCATCCATCCATCAGTTCATCCACCCCCATAACCCACCCATCCATCAGTTCATCCACCCCCATAACCCATCCATGCATCAGTTCATCCACCCCCATAACCCACCCATCCATCAGTTCATCCACCCCATAACCCACCCATCCATCAGTTCATCCACCCCCATAACCCATCCATCCCTCAGTTCATCCACCCCCATAACCCATCCATCCATCAGTTCATCCACCCCCATAACCCATCCATGCATCAGTTCATCCACCCCCATAACCCACCCATCCATCAGTTCATCCACCTCTATAACCCACCCATCCATCAGTTCATCCACCCCCATAACCCACCCATCCATCAGTTCATCCACCCCATAGCCCACCCATCCATCAGTTCATCCACCCCATAACCCACCCATCCATCAGTTCATCCACCCCCATAACCCATCCATCCATCAGTTCATCCACCTCCATAACCCACCCATCCATCAGTTCATCCACCCCATAACCCATCCATCCATCAGTTCATCCACCCCATAACCCACCCATCCATCAGTTCATCCACCCCTCCATAACCCACCCATCCATCAGTTCATCCACCTCCATAACCCATCCATCCATCAGTTCATCCACCCCCATAACCCACCCATCCATCAGTTCATCCACCCCATAACCCACCCATCCATCAGTTTATCCACCCCCATAACCCATCCATCCATCAGTTCATCCACCCCCATAACCCATCCATCCATCAGTTCATCCACCCCCATAACCCACCCATCCATCAGTTCATCCACCTCTATAACCCACCCATCCATCAGTTCATCCACCCCATAACCCACGCATCCATCAGTTCATCCACCCCCATAACCCACCCATCCATCAGTTCATCCACCTCCATAACCCACCCATCCATCAGTTCATCCACCTCCATAACCCATCCATCCATCAGTTCATCCACCCCCATAACCCACCCATCCATCAGTTCATCCACCCCATAACCCACCCATCCATCAGTTTATCCACCCCCATAACCCATCCATCCATCAGTTCATCCACCCCCATAACCCACCCATCCATCAGTTCATCCACCCCATAATCCACCCATCCATCAGTTCATCCACCTCCATAACCCACCCATCCATTAGTTCATCCACCCCCCATAACCCACCCATCCATCAGTCATCCACCCCATAACCCACCCATCCATCAGTTCATCCACCCCATAACCCACCCATCCATCAGTTCATCCACCTCTCTATAACCCACCCATCCATCAGTTCATCTACCCCATAACCCACCCATCCATCAGTTCATCCACCCCATAGCCCACCCATCCATCCATCAGTTCATCCACCCCATAACCCATCCATCCATCAGTTCATCCACCCCCATAACCCATCCATCCATCAGTTCATCCACCCCCATAACCCACCCATCCATCAGTTCATCCACCTCCATAACCCACCCATCCATCAGTTCATCCACCCCCATAACCCACCCATCCATCAGTTCATCCACCCCCATAACCCATCCATGCATCAGTTCATCCACCCCCATAACCCACCCATCCATCAGTTCATCCACCCCATAACCCACCCATCCATCAGTTCATCCACCCCCATAACCCATCCATCCATCCATCAGTTCATCCACCCCCATAACCCACCCATCCATCAGTTCATCCACCCCCATAACCCATCCATGCATCAGTTCATCCACCCCCATAACCCACCCATCCATCAGTTCATCCACCCCATAACCCACCCATCCATCAGTTCATCCACCCCCATAACCCATCCATCCATCAGTTCATCCACCTCCATAACCCATCCATCCATCAGTTCATCCACCTCCATAACCCACCCATCCATCAGTTCATCCACCCTTCATAACCCATCCATCCCTCAGTTCATCCACCCTTCATAACCCACCCATCCATCAGTTCATCCACCCTTCATAACCCATCCATCCATCAGTTCATCCACCCCCATAACCCATCCATCCATAAGTTCATCCACCCCCATAACCCACCCATCCATCAGTTCATCCACCTCTATAACCCATCCATCCATAAGTTCATCCACCCCCATAACCCACCCATCCATCAGTTCATCCACCTCTATAACCCACCCATCCATCAGTTCATCCACCCCCATAACCCATCCATCCATCAGTTCATCCACCCCCATAACCCCATCCATCCATCAGTTCATCCACCCCCATAACCCATCCATCCATAAGTTCATCCACCCCCATAACCCATCCATCCATCAGTTCATCCACCCCCCATAACCCACCCATCCATCAGTTCATCCACCCCATAACCCACCCATCCATCAGTTCATCCACCCCATAACCCACCCATCCATCAGTTCATCCACCCCTCCATAACCCACCCCATCCATCAGTTCATCCACCTCTATAACCCACCCATCCATCAGTTCATCCACCCCCCATAACCCATCCATCCATCAGTTCATCCACCCTTCATAACCCACCCATCCATCAGTTCATCCACCTCCATAACCCACCCATCCATCAGTTCATCCACCCCATAACCCACCCATCCATCAGTTCATCCACCCCATAGCCCACCCATCCATTAGTTCATCCACCCCATAGCCCACCCATCCATCAGTTCATCCACCTCCATAACCCACCCATCCATCAGTTCATCCACCCCTCCATAACCCATCCATCCATCAGTTCATCCACCCCTCCATAACCCACCCATCCATCAGTTCATCCACCTCTATAACCCACCCATCCATCAGTTCATCCACCCCTCCATAACCCATCCATCCATCAGTTCATCCACCCCTCCATAACCCACCCATCCATCAGTTCATCCACCTCTATAACCCACCCATCCATCAGTTCATCCACCCCATAACCCACCCATCCATCAGTTCATCCACCCCCATAACCCACCCATCCATCAGTTCATCCACCCCCATAACCCACCCATCCATCAGTTCATCCACCCCCATAACCCACCCATCCATCAGTTCATCCACCCCCATAACCCACCCATCCATCAGTTCATCCACCCCCATAACCCATCCATCCATCAGTTCATCCACCCTTCATAACCCACCCATCCATCAGTTCATCCACCCCATAACCCACCCATCCATCAGTTCATCCACCCCCATAACCCACCCATACATCAGTTCATCCACCTCCATAACCCACCCATCCATCAGTTCATCCACCCCCATAACCCACCCATCCATCAGTTCATCCACCCCATAGCCCACCCATCCATCAATTCATCCACCCCATAACCCACCCATCCATCAGTTCATCCACCCCCATAACCCATCCATGCATCAGTTCATCCACCCCCTATAACCCACCCATCCATCAGTTCATCCACCCCATAACCCACCCATCCATCAGTTCATCCACCCCCATAACCCACCCATCCATCAGTTCATCCACCCCCATAACCCATCCATCCATCAGTTCATCCACCCCTATAACCCATCCATCCATCCATCAGTTCATCCACCCCCATAACCCACCCATCCATCAGTTCATCCACCCCCATAACCCATCCATCCATCAGTTCATCCACCCCCATAACCCATCCATCCATCAGTTCATCCACCCCTATAACCCATCCATCCATCCATCAGTTCATCCACCCCCATAACCCATCCATGCATCAGTTCATCCACCCCATAGCCCACCCATCCATCAGTTCATCCACCCCATAACCCATCCATCCATCAGTTCATCCACCCCCATAACCCATCCATCCATCAGTTCATCCACCCCCATAACCCATCCATCCATCAGTTCATCCACCCCCATAACCCACCCATCCATCAGTTCATCCACCCCATAACCCACCCATCCATCAGTTCATCCACCCCCATAACCCACCCATCCATCAGTTCATCCACCCCCATAACCCACCCATCCATCAGTTCATCCACCCCCATAACCCACCCATCCATCAGTTCATCCACCTCTATAACCCACCCATCCATCAGTTCATCCACCCCCATAACCCACCCATCCATCAGTTCATCCACCCCATAACCCACCCATCCATCAGTTCATCCACCCCCATAACCCATCCATCCATCAGTTCATCCACCTCCATAACCCACCCATCCATCAGTTCATCCACCCCATAACCCACCCATCCATCAGTTCATCCACCCCATAGCCCACCCATCCATCAGTTCATCCACCCCATAGCCCACCCATCCATCAGTTCATCCACCCCATAACCCACCCATCCATCAGTTCATCCACCCCCATAACCCATCCATCCATCAGTTCATCCACCTCCATAACCCACCCATCCATCAGTTCATCCACCCCATAACCCACCCATCCATCAGTTCATCCACCCCATAGCCCACCCATCCATCAGTTCATCCACCCCATAGCCCACCCATCCATCAGTTCATCCACCTCCATAACCCACCCATCCATCAGTTCATCCACCCCTCCATAACCCACCCATCCATCAGTTCATCCACCCCATAGCCCACCCATCCATCAGTTCATCCACCCCATAGCCCACCCATCCATCAGTTCATCCACCTCCATAACCCACCCATCCATCAGTTCATCCACCTCTATAACCCACCCATCCATCAGATCATCCACCCCTCCATAACCCATCCATCCATCAGTTCATCCACCCCTCCATAACCCACCCATCCATCAGTTCATCCACCTCTATAACCCACCCATCCATCAGTTCATCCACCCCATAACCCACCCATCCATCAGTTCATCCACCCCCATAACCCACCCATCCATCAGTTCATCCACCCCCATAACCCACCCATCCATCAGTTCATCCACCCCCATAACCCACCCATCCATCAGTTCATCCACCCCCATAACCCACCCATCCATCAGTTCATCCACCCCCATAACCCATCCATCCATCAGTTCATCCACCCCATAACCCACCCATCCATCAGTTCATCCACCCCTCCATAACCCACCCATCCATCAGTTCATCCACCTCCATAACCCACCCATCCATCAGTTCATCCACCTCCATAACCCATCCATCCATCAGTTCATCCACCCCCATAACCCACCCATCCATCAGTTCATCCACCCCATAACCACCCATCCATCAGTTCATCCACCCCCCATAACCCACCCATCCATCAGTTCATCCACCCCCCATAACCCACCCATCCATCAGTTCATCCACCCCATAACCCACCCATCCATCAGTTCATCCACCCCCATAATCCACCCATCCATCAGTTCATCCACCTCCATAACCCACCCATCCATCAGTCATCCACCCCATAACCCACCCATCCATCAGTTCATCCACCCCATAACCCACCCATCCATCAGTTCATCCACCCCTATAACCCACCCATCCATCAGTTCATCCACCTCTCTATAACCCACCCATCCATCAGTTCATCTACCCCATAACCCACCCATCCATCAGTTCATCCACCCCATAGCCCACCCATCCATCAGTTCATCCACCCCCATAACCCATCCATCCATCAGTTCATCCACCCTTCATAACCCACCCATCCATCAGTTCATCCACCCCATAACCCACCCATCCATCAGTTCATCCACCCCCATAACCCATCCATCCATCAGTTCATCCACCCCTATAACCCATCCATCCATCCATCAGTTCATCCACCCCCATAACCCACCCATCCATCAGTTCATCCACCTCTATAACCCACCCATCCATCAGTTCATCCACCCCCATAACCCACCCATCCATCAGTTCATCCACCCCATAGCCCACCCATCCATCAGTTCATCCACCCCATAACCCACCCATCCATCAGTTCATCCACCCCCATAACCCATCCATCCATCAGTTCATCCACCTCCATAACCCACCCATCCATCAGTTCATCCACCCCATAACCCACCCATCCATCAGTTCATCCACCCCTCCATAACCCACCCATCCATCAGTTCATCCACCTCTATAACCCACCCATCCATCAGTTCATCCACCCCATAACCCACCCATCCATCAGTTCATCCACCCCCATAACCCACCCATCCATCAGTTCATCCACCCCCATAACCCACCCATCCATCAGTTCATCCACCCCCATAACCCACCCATCCATCAGTTCATCCACCCCCATAACCCACCCATCCATCAGTTCATCCACCCCCATAACCCATCCATCCATCAGTTCATCCACCCCATAACCCACCCATCCATCAGTTCATCCACCCCCATAACCCATCCATCCATCCATCAGTTCATCCACCCCTCCATAACCCACCCATCCATCAGTTCATCCACCCCCATAACCCACCCATCCATCAGTTCATCCACCCCCATAACCCACCCATCCATCAGTTCATCCACCCCCATAACCCACCCATCCATCAGTTCATCCACCCCCATAACCCACCCATCCATCAGTTCATCCACCCCCATAACCCATCCATCCATCAGTTCATCCACCCCATAACCCACCCATCCATCAGTTCATCCACCCCTCCATAACCCACCCATCCATCAGTTCATCCACCCCCATAACCCACCCATCCATCAGTTCATCCACCTCCATAACCCACCCATCCATCAGTTCATCCACCCCATAGCCCACCCATCCATCAGTTCATCCACCCCCATAACCCATCCATCCATCAGTTCATCCACCCCCATAACCCATCCATCCATCAGTTCATCCACCCCCATAACCCACCCATCCATCAGTTCATCCACCCCCATAACCCATCCATCCATCAGTTCATCCACCCCCATAACCCATCCATCCATCAGTTCATCCACCCCCATAACCCATCCATCCATCAGTTCATCCACCCCCATAACCCATCCATCCATCAGTTCATCCACCCCCATAACCCACCCATCCATCAGTTCATCCACCCCATAGCCCACCCATCCATCAGTTCATCCACCCCCATAACCCACCCATCCATCAGTTCATCCACCCCCATAACCCACCCATCCATCAGTTCATCCACCCCCATAACCCACCCATCCATCAGTTCATCCACCCCCATAACCCATCCATCCATCAGTTCATCCACCCCATAACCCACCCATCCATCAGTTCATCCACCCCTCCATAACCCACCCATCCATCAGTTCATCCACCCCCATAACCCACCCATCCATCAGTTCATCCACCTCCATAACCCACCCATCCATCAGTTCATCCACCCCATAGCCCACCCATCCATCAGTTCATCCACCCCCATAACCCATCCATCCATCAGTTCATCCACCCCCATAACCCATCCATCCATCAGTTCATCCACCCCCATAACCCACCCATCCATCAGTTCATCCACCCCCATAACCCACCCATCCATCAGTTCATCCACCCCCATAATCCACCCATCCATCAGTTCATCCACCTCCATAACCCACCCATCCATCAGTTCATCCACCCCCATAACCCACCCATCCATCAGTCATCCACCCCATAACCCACCCATCCATCAGTTCATCCACCCCATAACCCACCCATCCATCAGTTCATCCACCCCTATAACCCACCCATCCATCAGTTCATCCACCTCTCTATAACCCACCCATCCATCAGTTCATCTACCCCATAACCCACCCATCCATCAGTTCATCCACCCCATAGCCCACCCATCCATCAGTTCATCCACCCCCATAACCCATCCATCCATCAGTTCATCCACCCTTCATAACCCACCCATCCATCAGTTCATCCACCCCATAACCCACCCATCCATCAGTTCATCCACCCCCATAACCCACCCATCCATCAGTTCATCCACCTCCATAACCCACCCATCCATCAGTTCATCCACCCCCATAACCCACCCATCCATCAGTTCATCCACCCCATAGCCCACCCATCCATCAGTTCATCCACCGCATAACCCACCCATCCATCAGTTCATCCACCCCCATAACCCATCCATGCATCAGTTCATCCACCCCCATAACCCATCCATCCATCAGTTCATCCACCCCTATAACCCATCCATCCATCCATCAGTTCATCCACCCCCATAACCCACCCATCCATCAGTTCATCCACCCCCATAACCCATCCATGCATCAGTTCATCCACCCCCATAACCCACCCATCCATCAGTTCATCCACCCCATAACCCACCCATCCATCAGTTCATCCACCCCCATAACCCATCCATCCATCAGTTCATCCACCCCCATAACCCATCCATCCATCAGTTCATCCACCCCCATAACCCACCCATCCATCAGTTCATCCACCTCTATAACCCACCCATCCATCAGTTCATCCACCCCCATAACCCACCCATCCATCAGTTCATCCACCCCCATAACCCATCCATCCATCAGTTCATCCACCCCCATAATCCACCCATTTATCAGTTCATCCACCCCCATAACCCACCCATCCATCAGTTCATCCACCCCATAGCCCACCCATCCATCAGTTCATCCACCCCATAACCCACCCATCCATCAGTTCTTCCACCCCCATAACCCATCCATCCATCAGTTCATCCACCTCCATAACCCACCCATCCATCAGTTCATCCACCCCATAACCCACCCATCCATCAGTTCATCCACCCCATAGCCCACCCATCCATCAGTTCATCCACCCCATAGCCCACCCATCCATCAGTTCATCCACCCCTCCATAACCCATCCATCCATCAGTTCATCCACCCCTCCATAACCCACCCATCCATCAGTTCATCCACCTCTATAACCCACCCATCCATCAGTTCATCCACCCCTCCATAACCCATCCATCCATCAGTTCATCCACCCCTCCATAACCCACCCATCCATCAGTTCATCCACCTCTATAACCCACCCATCCATCAGTTCATCCACCCCTCCATAACCCATACATCCATCAGTTCATCCACCCCCATAACCCACCCATCCATCAGTTCATCCACCTCTATAACCCACCCATCCATCAGTTCATCCACCCCCATAACCCACCCATCCATCAGTTCATCCACCCCATAGCCCACCCATCCATCAGTTCATCCACCCCATAACCCACCCATCCATCAGTTCATCCACCCCCATAACCCATCCATCCATCAGTTCATCCACCTGCATAACCCACCCATCCATCAGTTCATCCACCCCATAACCCACCCATCCATCAGTTCATCCACCCCATAGCCCACCCATCCATCAGTTCATCCACCTCTATAACCCACCCATCCATCAGTTCATCCACCCCCATAACCCACCCATCCATCAGTTCATCCACCCCATAGCCCACCCATCCATCAGTTCATCCACCCCATAGCCCACCCATCCATCAGTTCATCCACCTCCATAACCCACCCATCCATCAGTTCATCCACCCCTCCATAACCCACCCATCCATCAGTTCATCCACCCCTCCGTAACCCATCCATCCATCAGTTCATCCACCTCCATAACCCATCCATCCATCAGTTCATCCACCCCCATAACCCACCCATCCATCAGTTCATCCACCCCCATAACCCATCCATCCATCAGTTCATCCACCCCCATAACCCACCCATCCATCAGTTCATCCACCCCCATAACCCATCCATCCATCAGTTCATCCACCCCCCATAACCCACCCATCCATCAGTTCATCCACCCCATAACCCACCCATCCATCAGTTCATCCACCCCATAGCCCACCCATCCATCAGTTCATCCACCCCCATAACCCATCCATCCATCAGTTCATCCACCCCCATAACCCATCCATCCATCAGTTCATCCACCCCCATAACCCACCCATCCATCAGTTCATCCACCCCCATAACCCACCCATCCATCAGTTCATCCACCCCCATAACCCACCCATCCATCAGTTCATCCACCCCCATAACCCATCCATCCATCATTTCATCCACCTCCATAACCCACCCATCCATCAGTTCATCCACCCCATAACCCACCCATCCATCAGTTCATCCACCCCCATAACCCATCCATCCATCAGTTCATCCACCCCCCATAACCCACCCATCCATCAGTTCATCCACCCCATAACCCACCCATCCATCAGTTCATCCACCCCCATAACCCATCCATCCATCAGTTCATCCACCCCCTATAACCCACCCATCCATCAGTTCATCCACCCCCATAACCCACCCATCCATCAGTTCATCCACCTCCATAACCCACCCATCCATCAGTTCATCCACCCCCCATAACCCACCCATCCATCAGTTCATCCACCCCATAGCCCACCCATCCATCAGTTCATCCACCCCATAACCCACCCATCCATCAGTTCATCCACCCCCATAACCCACCTATCCATCAGTTCATCCACCCCATAACCCACCCATCCATCAGTTCATCCACCCCCATAACCCATCCATCCATCAGTTCATCCACCCCCTATAACCCACCCATCCATCAGTTCATCCACCCCCATAACCCACCCATCCATCAGTTCATCCACCTCCATAACCCACCCATCCATCAGTTCATCCACCCCATAGCCCACCCATCCATCAGTTCATCCACCCCATAACCCACCCATCCATCAGTTCATCCACCCCCATAACCCACCCATCCATCAGTTCATCCAACCCCCATAACCCACCCATCCATCAGTTCATCCACCTCTCTATAACCCACCCATCCATCAGTTCATCCACCCCATAGCCCACCCATCCATCAGTTCATCCACCCCATAACCCATCCATCCATCAGTTCATCCACCCCCATAACCCACCCATCCATCAGTTCATCCACCCCCATAACCCATCCATCCATCAGTTCATCCACCCCCATAACCCACCCATCTATCAGTTCATCCACCCCCATAACCCACCCATCCATCAGTTCATCCACCCCTCTATAACCCATCCATCCATCAGTTCATCCACCCCTCCATAGCCCACCCATCCATCAGTTCATCCACCCCCATAACCCACCCATCCATCAGTTCATCCACCCCATAACCCACCCATCCATCAGTTCATCCACCCCATAACCCACCCATCCATCAGTTCATCCACCTCCATATCCCACCCATCCTTCAGTTCATCCACCCCTATAACCCACCCATCCATCAGTTCATCCACCCCTATAACCCACCCATCCATCAGTTCATCCACCCCTATAGCCCACCCATCCATCAGTTCATCCACCCCTATAACCCACCCATCAGTTCATCCACCCCTCCATAGCCCACCCATCCATCAGTTCATCCACCCCCATAACCCACCCATCCATCAGTTCATCTACCCCATAACCCACCCATCCATCAGTTCATCCACCCCTATAACCCACCCATCAGTTCATCCACCCCTCCATAGCCCACCCATCCATCAGTTCATCTACCCCATAACCCACCCATCCATCAGTTTATCCACCTCCATAACCCACCCATCCATTAGTTCATCCACCCCCATAACCCACCCATCTATCAGTTCATATATCCCCCAGATCCCACCCATTTATTTGCCCATCCTCTCATTCATTGACTTGTTCAGTCACCTATGTGTACATCTGTCCACTGGTCCACCCTTTCCTTCCATCCTCCCCATTATTCATATAAAAAGAAAAATGGGTACAGTGGCATCCATATATATAATTTCAGTGCTGCAAAGACTAAGACAGACAGATAACTCAGCCTCACTAAACAGCCAGTCTTATCTAATTGGTGAGTTCCAGGTTTTTAAGAGATCCTGTATCCCCCTCACCCCCAACAAAACAGAGTATCAGTAAGTGTCTTAGCGTCATTATTGCTGTGATGACAAAAGCAAAGATGGGAGAAAAGGATTTACTCACTCACAGTTTCATATAACAGTTCATCATCAAATCAGAGAGGGCAGGAACCTGGAGGCAGGAGCTGGTGCAGAGGCCACGGAGGGTGCTGCTTACTGACTTGTTCCCCATGGCTTGATCAGCCTGCTTTTTAAAAAGTAGACCTTAGGACCACCAGCCCAGGGATGGCACCACCACCACAGTGGGCTGGGGCCTCTCCCATCGACCACTAAGGAAATGCTCTACAGTCAGATCTTATGGAGGCATTTTCTCAATTGAGGCTCTGCCTTTCACATAACTCATGCTTGTGTCGAGCTGATATAAAACTAGACAGGACAGTAAGGTTGGGGAGCATACAGAAGACAAATCCCTCAGTGTGAAAGGTGAGAGAGTGACTGACAAATGTGGGAGAGGAAATGGATGGGATGTGTCTGTGTGGCTCTCTGCTTTGTCACAGGGTGTGGCGCACAGTAGGTGCGCAGTAACCATTGAATGTGTGAAGAGGCAGACTTGGGGTGAACCGCAGTGCTCTTTGCTTGCTCTGGTCCTGGCTTCAAGGAAAAAGAAGACACTTCGGGCTGGCTTGCTTTGGCTGAGTTCCTACTTTGTACCTTGGATGGAGACCTTTCTTCCTTTCAGCAGCTGATGTATTTGAGCATCTAGCATTCTTCCTTGCTGGAAAGGTTTTCTCAAGTATTTGTTGAGTGGAGATAAGGACACTGGTTAGAACTTTTATTCTATTGGGAGAAACACTTCACAAAGCTCCTGTGATTTGGAGAAATGCTCATAAATTGTTAAACACATTTGCTGTCACATTTAGTGAACGGTGTAGACATTTAGGGGTTGAAAGAGTCGTTCAGAGTGTTTAAGAAAGTCTGGGGGCAGACGGGATTTATCTAAGCATCTATTTGCCAGTCACCTGTCTGTCTGCACAACCATCATTTTTATGTGTCTGTCTCTCCACCCACCCATCATTCCATCCATTCATCAAACTATCATCCACCCGTTCCCGTCTGTTTACTCATATCATCCTTCCATTTATCCATCTAACCTCACTCATCCACTCACCACCCTTCTATGTATCCACTCATCATTATCCATCCATTCATTTACCCATTGATCCACCCTTCCATCCATCCAGTCATCCATTTACCCATCCATCCACCCTCCATCCATCCAGTCGTCCATTTACCCATCCATCCACCCTCCATCCATCCAGTCATCCATTTACCCATCCATCCACCCTTCCATCCATCCAGTCATCCATTTACCCATCCATCCACCCTCCATCCATCCAGTCATCCATTTACCCATCCATCCACCCTCCATCCATCCAGTCATCCATTTACCCATCCATCCACCCTTCCATCCATCCAGTCATCCATTTACCCATCCATCCACCCTTCCATCCATCCAGTCATCCATTTACCCATCCATCCACCCTCCATCCATCCAGTCATCCATTTACCCATCCATCCACCCTTCCATCCATCCAGTCATCCATTTACCCATCCATCCACCCTTCCATTCACCCATCCACTCATCTGTCTACCCATCTATCCATTTTCTATCTCTTCATCCATCTGCTCATCTATCTATGCATCATCCATCCACCCATCTGCTCAATTATCTATGTATGTATCTATGTATCTATCTGTCTGTCTGTGTGTATATATATATGTATGTATCATTTACCTATCTATCCATATATCTATGTATCTATTTATGTATTTATCTATGTCTATGTATCTATTTCTGTCTATGTATCTATCATATATATATATCATCTATTAGTTTATGTATATATCATCTATGTGTCTATTTATGTATTTATCCATATATCTATGCCTATGTATCTATTATCTATCTATCACCTATCTGTTTATGTATGTATACATGTACATATGTATCTATCATCTATGTATCTATGTATCTATCCATGCATGTATATATGTATCTACCTATCCATCTATCTATCTACCTATCTTTCACTCACCCATCTATCTATCTGTCCACCTAACATTCCAAGAAATATTGATAAAGTGTTTACTGAGTACTGGGATCTATTCTAGGCTCTTGGGAGTCTGGCAAGTAGGAGTCAAAATTTCCTGCTCTTGTCGACACCGTGTTGTGTTGGGGAAGGGAAATTGGTTTAGCAATTAATCCTGTAAACAGGCAGAACATGTGATCATTCAGATGATGGTGAATTCTGCAGAGAACAAGCAAGAGAAAAGAGTGTGTGGTGCTTACTACAATAAGCAGGGTGACTGGAAGGCTTTACCCACAAGGTGACCCATGAGCAGAGACTTTAGGAGTTGGAGGGCCATCATTGTATGAGAACAGAGGGGGAGGAGTCAGCAATACGCGTGAACGTCCCAAGGCAGGAGGGGCCAGCCTGCGGGTGAAGCACCAAGACGGCAGTGGCTTTCTGATGCCTTTTTCTTCTCTCTCCAGATTGGCTGGTTCCCGTCTAACTATGTGGAGGAAGACTATTCCGAATACTGCTGAGCCTGGTGCCCTGCAGGACACAGAGCGAGGCAGAGGAAGACTGAGCCCAGGCTGCTAGCAGGGCTGAGGGGCCGTGAGCTGTCTTCACTGGCAGGGGATCTGCATGGAGTGCGGATGGCTAGTGGCCAGCTGGCAGGGTTCCCAGGATGAAGCCCGGAGATGGTTAATTTATAACACACTGATTTTTCTTCAGTCCTCCAAGAAAGCTGGGGCTTGAGGCAACTGATTCTAATAAAGTGAGGAGAGCGGGAACGGGTGTGCTCCAGACTGACTGTAAGGGGGGCCACAGGGAGGGTGCACACAACCCAAGCTCTCTCAGCAATGCCCTCCTTGTGTGGAGGCCTCCCTTCTCTGACTTTTACAGTACAGGTCGAAGGAGACCTGGGATTCCTACGTGGCAGAGGAGAGTGCTGTGTTTACAGGGTCTGGATTACAGAAGTCAAGTCTACACCTCCCCCCCCCCCATCTTTTTTGTCCTCAGTACCAAGGAATGATCTCGACGTGATAGGAAAACACACTACAGCTGAGCCCCTCACTGGGAGATTACAGGCAGGTTATCCACCCCAACCACGCCCCCAACTGCCCACTCGGGGATTCTAGGCAGGGCTCCACCCCTGACCATGCCCTCAGCCCTTAATTCAGGATTCTAGGCAAGGGGTTCTGCTGCTGTGTCACACTCCATGCCACTTTAACATCTTTAAGACAGGGTCTTGTTATATAGGCCAGAGTGACCTTGAACATATTACAGCTGGCCTTCAACTTGTCATCCTCCTGCCTCAGCTTTCTTATAATAGAAGTTAATGTTTTGAGTTCTCTCCTTCTGTGTTATGCTGAGTAAGGGAAAAACACCCTCAATATATGCTCTTTTTTTTTCTTTATTTTATATATATGATGAATACACTGTAGCTGTCTTCAGGCATACCAGAAGAGGGCATCAGATTTCATTACAGATGGTTGGGAGCCACCATGTGGTTGCTGGGAATTGAACTCAGGACCTTTGGAAGAGCAGTCAGTGCTCTTAACCACTGAGCCATCTCTCCAGCCCCTCAAAATATGCTCTTCAAAAATCCAGTTTAACTCCTATAAACGTTGGCTCTGGTGTCCTGAGGAGATAACCTGTTCACATCAGAACCCTTCTCTGCCTCCTCTGCCTGCCAGGTAGAGCAACCACACTGGTTTGCCCAGGACCATTTTGCCTGTTGGCCTGGTGCAGTTATTAATCATGACCTGTGTCCTACTTTGATTTTTGTTGCTGTGGCAAATGACCTAATGCTCCTTGTGGAGGTCAAGATTTGTGTTTGGCTACAGTTCCAGTGTACAGTTCCTCACAGCTGGAAGCCAGGGCAGGAGCCGAATCCGGACCTGAGGCAGAGGCCACGGGGGAGGCTCCTACTGCCTCATTCTCTGCTTTATGCTCGGCTTCCCTTCCTCTTTTTCAGCAATAAAGTTTTATTTACTTTATATCCAGATGGCAGCTTCCCGTCCTTCCTCACTTCCAAGTCCCTCCCTCTCCCTTTTCTTCTCCGCCATCCGCCCTTCCTTTCCTTCTCCTCAGAAAAGTGGAGGCCCCTCATGGATACCAACCAGCTTTGGCATAGCAAACTGCTGTAAGGTGAGGCACCCCCTCTCCTCCTGAGGCTGGCTGAGGCAGCCCAGCAGTAGGAAAGGGTCCCAAAGGCAGGCAACAGAGCCAGAGCCCGCCATGCCCTGTAGGAGCTGTAGGAGCTCCACGTGAAGACCAAGCTGCACATCTGTAGCAGATGTGCAGAGGGCCTCGCTCCATCCCGATGCACGCTCTCTGGTTGGCATCTCAGTCTCTGGGAGCCTCTTTGGGCTCATATTTGTTCTGTGAATTTTATTGTGGTATCCCTGACCTCTGTGGCTCCTTCAATTCTTCACCCCCCCTCTTGCATAGGGTTCCCCAAACTCTGCCTAATATTTGACTGTGGGTCTCTGCATCTATCTCCACCAGTGGCTCAAGCTGGCTTTCTTACACAGCCCCGTCTAGGGAGGCACCGTCCTCATCAGGTACCGTTAGTTAAGATGATCTCTCACAGACATGACCACGGGCCAGTCTAATCTGGTCAGTTACTCAGTGTAGACTCTCAGAGTAGCTGTGTTAACAGCTAAAGCTAACCAGGCACTCTGTTTCATTCTCCAAAGTGTCACATTTTCATGGTACCTGCTGTTCTCATTGATGGGATAAGATACTCTGAGAACTGCAATTAAAAGAAAGATTTACAATGGTCCACCACAGCAGGGAAGGCATGCATGGTGGCAGGCGTGTGAGCTGCCTGGTCACACAGTACCCACAGTTAGTGTGGGGGGTGGTGAATGCTGGTGTTCAGTCCAGCACCCCAGCCCACAGGATGGGACCACTCACAGTCTGTTAGCCTAATCTAGATAACCCCTTAACCACTGACAGAGAATGGATTTTCAGGTGATTCTAGAGCCAGTCTATAGCACCACCATCATGATTTTGGTGTCCTGAGCTGTGCCATCCGCAGTCAGAACCCCAAGATAAGGATCTGGGGCTATAAGGTTTCCCTGGGATGTTTCACAGGATCTCCAGAACAGAGAGAGGTGCCACATTAACTGTATCTCCTTTTCTTCTTGTGCATATAAGCACATGTGTATGTATGTGTGTGTGTGTTCATATGTGTGCACATGTGTGCATGGATATGTGGAGGTTAGGGGTCAACCTTGTTTATAATTTCTCATTTGTTGTCATTGTTTCTTTTGAGACAGGGTCTCTCTCTTGTCTGCAAAGCTGTCAGTGTTTCCTCTGCCAGACAAGAGGACAGCTTGGGCTGGAGAACTGCAGACCATTTCTTTTCTTGGTGCTGGGAAAGAGGGATGTCAGAGCTTCTCTTAAAAATCAAAAAGTTCTTTATTCTGGGCTGGACAGATGGGTCAGTGGTTAAGAGCCCTGGCTGCTCTTGTAGAGGACCTGGGTTCAGTTCCCCACACCCACATGGCAAGACACAGCCATCTGTGACTTCAGTTCCAGGGGATCTGATGCCCTCTTCAAGCCTATGCGGGTACCATGCACACAATGTGCATAGACAGACATGCTGGCAACTCATCCACACACATAAACGTTTAAACGTGTTTCTTTATTCCTAAGAATTTATTTATGTGTACAATGAGTCATGGTCATTTATGTATCCATGTATCCCTTTCCATGTCCTTCCCCAGCTCCATCCATACTCAACATATGTGCATCCGACTTAACTCCATGTCTTCAAACAGGCCAGCAAACAGCCCCACTACCAAAGTGCTGTTAGTGCTGCCCGTGTGCAGGGCTGCGTGGCTGTCTGCTAGAGTGTGGGGCAATCACTAGTGGCCACGCCCTCAGCAAAGAATGATTCTCCCTGCCCCAGCAGCTCCCATTGCCAGGAACTCCTCAGTGAGGGCGGGGCCTGGAGAACTCCTTCCCAGCTGTGCTGGGGCTTGGCTGGCTTGGTCCTGTGCGTGGAGCCACAGCATCTGTGAGTGTCCTCTCCACACCAGAGTCTCTCTGTTCTCTCCCGAGCCTCCTGCTCTTTCAGTCCTCTTGCTCCCGCCTCTGTGCTCTTCAGCAAGCCTCGGTGGTGGGGGGTTAATTGTCTTGTTTGCAATTGTGAGCACTCCATCTTGCATTCTCAGCACTTTGACCAATATTGCATCTCTCCGCTGACCGTTGTCTACTGTAGAAGGAGGCTTCTGTGACCCAGGTTGAGGGGTGCAGGGCTTGTAGATGTACACGTAAATATTTAGAAGGTATTTTGATAACCTGACCATTTAGGAAAATAACAGTTATGACTTCCAAGCCCTGGGCCACAACCTCTCAGCCTTGGTCATGACCTCCCAGGTGTAGTTCATGACCTCCCAGCCTTGGTCTTGACCTCCCAGGTGTAGTTCATGACCTCTCAGCCTTGGTCATGACCTCCCAGGTGTAGTTCATGACCTCCCAGCCTTGGTCATGACCTCCCAGCTGAGGGCTTTTGAGCAGAGTCACAGTACTGAGCAGGAAATTGCTTCTGTGGAAGGGACTTCAATTTTACTTTTTATCTTGTTACTGTTTATTTTGGAGACAGGGTCTCATGAGTCTCACACTGGCTGTGCGCTCACTATATAGCCAACGATGGCCGCGAACACCTGATCGTCCTGTCGGCACCTCCTAAGTGCTGGCATGATAGGTGTGCACCGCCACGCCTGCTTTGTTGCGTGCCGTGGATGGAACCAGGGCCTCATAGTGCCCAATGAGAGCGCTGCCCACTGAGCACAGCCTCACCCAGCACAGAGAAATCTCTTTTCTCATGGTGCCCTATTTGGGTTGTGGATGGACTTGTGGGGATAGGATTCCATCTTTTTACCACCACAAACTGTAACTCATCTTTTCCTCTCTGCCATCTGTCTGTTCTCTTGGCTTCAGACTTCTGCTTACCTTTACATGTTTTTAATAATGGATATTACCTAAACCGAATAATGGGATTATTATATTTCCATACATGTATTATATATTTCAATCAAATCCTCGTCATTCTCTCTCATCCCCTTTCACTCCTTCTGATCCATTCCTTTTCCTACACACTCTACCTTTCTACTTCCATGTCTGATTTCTGACAGACCACTGAATTCTATCAGGGTTGAGATGAGAGGCTGTCACGGGAGTGTGGGCCACTGACTGTGGCTACAACACCGAAGAAATGTCAAGAGCCCCTCCCCTTCCAACTGTGAACACTATCAGTCACCAGGAAGGGGCGGGGCCTCATGAACCCCTCCCCTTCCAACTGTGAACACTATCAGTCACCAGGAAGGGGCGGGGCCTCATGAACCCCTCCCCTCCCAACTGTGAACACTATCAGTCACCAGGAAGGGGCAGGGCCTCATGAGCCCCATCCCCTTAGCTCTGTTGATTTTGTTTCAGAAAAGACCTGCGCATCAGACTGATTCTTTTCAACATATATTATTCATGGCCTGGCATCTCTTTCTTATTGAATAGACTTTATTTTTAAGGCTGTGGTTAATCTCAGCATGCAGTCTGCCATCCTTGCCGTTGTGAGGGTTTTAACTATTGCTGAGTGTATTCAAGACTCCAGAACCAATGCCCACCTTCCAGAACTTTTTCGTCACTTACATTACACCCGCCACCCTCTGCCCCAGGTCTTTGCAGCCCCTCTTTCTGGTTAGACTTTACCTGCAGTACTTGAGGGCTAAGTCAAGAGCCAAGGAACTGCCTTTTTGGGTGGCTTTCTTTTGATCAGCTGGCGTCATCCTGACCAAGCTCAGACAGAAGAAGGGCTGGCATGGGTGGCCAACAGGACAGGACTTCAAAGTGCACATTATTTAGGAAGGCGCCATTGTATTGAACATCCCCACGGCCCAATATTAGATCCAGCTTTGCGGGCAGTGGAGAATGGTAGCTGAGACATAATGGACTTGGAGGTCGTCTGAACCCCCGGGAAATTCACTGTCCTTTACCAGAGAGTCAGGGACATATTTTTTTTTGAAGGCATGGCATCTCAATGAGTCTGAGGAGATGGCTCAGAGGTTAAGAGTTCTTGCTGCGCAAACATGAGGACCTGAGTTTGAATCCCCAGCACTCATTAAAAATCTGGGCTCGGCCAGCCCTGTGCAGGAGGATTGCTGGGGCTTGGTAGCTGTCAGCCAAGCTCTGCATTCAGTGAGAGACCATGTATCAGGGGGATAAGTGGGGAGTGTCAGCCTCCTGTGGCCTCCACGTCTGTGACGACATGAGCACCGGTGTATGTATGTGTGACAGGTGTGACTATATTCTACACAGCACACCCACTAAAAACGTAGGGTCTCAGGGCTAAGCTGTGCTCTCAGCACCCTAGTGCAGTGGTCACAACCCTTCAGGGGGTCGGATGACCCTTTCACAGGGGTCGCATGGCATAATATCCTGCATATCAGATATTTACATTACAACTCCTAACAGTAGCAAGATTACAGTTATAAAGTAGCAATGAAATAATTTTATGGTTGGAGATTACCACAACTTGAGAAACTGAATTAAAGCGTCACAGCTTTAAGCAGGTTGAGAACTACTTGTCTAGTGGCTAACAGAGGCCACAACACTGACTGTTTCTCTCTCAGGAAAGCCAGTGCCCAAGCACGGTCTCACGCACATGCTTGGCCGAGGATAGACTGTGCACAGGAGTATGGCATGAATTTCTTGTCATGTCTGAGGTGTGTGCCGTCACTGTAGGGACAGTCAATGGATTTGCAGGCATCAAGAACTGCATTAGAGTTCACTAGAGGAACAGGGCTGATAGATTCGTAGGTATCAGAGGAAGATTTATTAGTTTGGCTCATATGATACAGCCTGGACAGTCTATGATGGCTGCCTATATGCTGCCCAGGCCGAGAACCTGGCAGCTACTCAGTCTATGAGGCGGGTGCCGCACAGTTCAGAAGGCCTGGGGGACTTCTGGAGGGTACCGAGCCTTCAGTCCATGCCAGATAAGGATTGTAGGAGCAACAGAGGCAGTAACAGAGTGGTTGTGCTCCCCAGGAAGGGACAAAAACCTCCGTCCAGGAGGGCCTTCCCCAGAGATTCCCTTGGAAGTGTGCCTCTCAGCTGATTCAAGTTCAAGTCAAGTTGACAGTCAAGGTTAGCCATCACAAGGACCGTGGCACCGGAATGCTGCCTTTGCCCATGGTTTTCCATGAGAAGGAGAGGCTGGATCAAGGGATGTTGAGGAGTTAGAGGTCATGAATTTACTCATGGTGCAATTCCAGCTGTGTCCAGAGAGCTCACTCCATCTCGAAGGCTCAGGGTGGCAGAAGTTTGTTCTAGTCAGCTCAAGTTAGGTTTTGCTGTAGCGACTGCCTACAGTGGGTTGACTTGTAGGGTCTGTGGGGGGGGATTGTCTTAATTATGCTAATTGATGTGGGAAGACCCAGCCCGTAGTGGGCCACACCCTTCCCCAGGCAGGGAGCTGGAACTGTGGATAAAGGAGCATGCTGGCCTTCACACCTTCCTTCTTCTTGACTGTGGTTGTCACGTGACCAGCTGTTTGAGGTGTCCGTTCTAACTGCTCCACAAAGACTTTAATGTCTCAACTCAACTCCTAGCTCTCCAAAACTCCCCTTTTTTGTTAGGATATTTTATTATAGCATCAGAACCTAGGACAATCCTCAAAATACTCTCCCTCAGCTGTTCTAAGGATTTAAGAACATGGATGACGATGTGGGAAATCGGATATGAACTTCAAATGCAGAGGCAGAGACATCCAAGCTAGACTGGTCCAAGGCAGACAGCTGGAAGTCAAAGGCACGATCGCCCCCACGTGGACATGTGCGGTAATGACACAACGTCTGCTGCTGGGCGGGTCTAGGAAAGAGGGAAAAGATTGAGTTTGTTTGTGGGTGTGCACACGTGTGTTTGCTCACAAGTCTGTGTATATGAGCCCAGAGAGGCCTCCAGGAAGGGACCCTGGTTCTTCTGGCCCCTCCATGCAGTCTTCTAGAGGGAATGGGCAGCAGCACTACTGGGTTGATGTGGTGTCTTCAACTTATTTTTAGTTTCATATTAAATTTATTTGATTTGTGTGTGTGTGTGTGCACACGCGCGAGCGCATGAATATCACAAGAGCAATTGGAGGCCAGAGGGCAACTTGCAGGAGTCACTTCCCTCTTTCTATTATGTAGGTCCTGGAGATCAAACTCAGGTCATCAGGTTTAGTGCCAAACTCCTTTACTTGCTGAGCCATGTCACATAGTTATAGTTATGTTACTAGTGGAAATCCATCTTATGAAGTCAGGTATAGACAGACTCCCTGCAGGTTGTGTTTCCTTGTCTGTGGCACTGGGAGGCCCCGTTTTATTGCAGCCGTGCGCTGCCACCTAGCGTCCGTGAGGGATATGGCCTCTGGGTTCAACGCCTGCGTATGTTCCCCAACGACTCCCAGATCCACTGTCATCTGAACCGTCTTCCAACATCATGCCTTCTTTTTAAAAATTAAATAGCCCATCCAGTCCAATTTGGGGTGTCCACGTAGTCCTTTATGTGTGGCTGTCCAGTGGCACATGGTCAGCGGTGGGATTAGGGACATAGTTTAAAGAAAACTGCCTCTCCCTCTGTCTGCAGGCATCAGCTGTCCGCTCCTCAGTTAGGGTGGGCTCATGAGCCCTTCCAGCTCCTGCTGCAAGGTTGCCTGGCCTGATCATAAGCAGCAGCCATAGCGGCTGTGGTTTATTAGTGCTGGGATCCTGCTCCGGTCATGCCTGACCTCTGGCTCTTACCGTCTTCCTGTCTCCTAAGCCCTGGGGAGGGGGTTCCACCTTATTTTTTGAGGCAGATTCTTTCATAGGCCTGGAGTTCAATAAGTAGGCTGTCCAGGCAGTGGACCTTAGGGATGCATTGATCTCCACCCTCCCTCTCTCCAGGGCTGGATTATAGAACTTCATTTATGTGCCTGACTTTGAAGTGAGGCTGCACAGAGCTCAGTCAGGTGCTTAGCTTGCTCAGCAAACACGTGCTGACTGAGCCTGACTCCCCAGGCTACCCCTCCTCCCCTTGAGCCTGGGTCTCTCTATGTAGCAGTTCCAGGCTGGCTTTGCACTTATAATCCTCCTGCCTCAGCCTCCTGAGTATCTGAGATTTTATAACCATGCACCATGAGGTTCACTTAGACTGAGCAGTATATGTCTTAATAAAAGCTTAGGCTGGCCATGGTGACAATGGCCTTTTATCCCAGCACTTGGGAGGCAGAGGCAGAGAGGCAGAGGCAGAGGCAGAGAGGCAGAGAAGCAGAGGCAGAGGCAGAGGCAGAGGCAGAGGCAGAGGCAGAGGCAGAGGCAGAGGCAGAGGCAGAGGCAGAGGCAGAGGTAGAGGCAGGCACATGTCTTTGAAACTAGCCTGATCTACAGAGAGAGTTCCAGGACAGCCAGGGCTACACAGAAAAAAAACCTGTCTCAAAAACCAAAACCAAAGCAAACAAAACAAAACAAAACAAAACAAAAACAAAACAAAATGAACAAAGCAAAGCAAAAAATAAAATAATACAAAAACCCCAAACCAAACCAGAACCAAACCAACCAATCAAAACCAAACCAAACCAAACCAAACCAAACCAAACCAAACCAGAAACCAAACCAAACCAAACCAACCAAACCCCAAACCAAACTCCAAACAACAACAACAACAACAACAACAAAAAACAAAAACCAACCCCCCCCCCCCAAAACAACCTACCCGTCTTTCCTCCTCCACCCAATGGGCGTGAGTGGGCAGGGTGGGAGATGGCTCAGCAGTGAACGCACTCTTCAGTTTCTGATGACCTAAGTTCAACCTCTGGGACTCGTGCGGTGGAAGGGGAGCACCCTTTCTTGAAAGCTGACCTCTGACCTCCGCATGCACACAGCAGACACACATTCAAATACATAAATAAATGAGAATGAACAGGGAATGCTTGGGGGAGGGGTGCTAACAGCCTCGAGAGGCCATCTTTTCACTCACAATGTGCATTCCAAATTATTAAGGTGTACATCACACGATGTGAAGGGAGGAACAGAACAGCCACGCAGCCCGTGTGGTCTGGGGTCTCATCAGCAAGGCACGTAGAGAGGAGACCGGTGGGATTGCGGGACAGGCTGGATCAGAGCCTAGACCTTTTTGAAGTCCTAATTAGAAACCCGTGTCTCTGTGGCTGGCTGTGCGTTTCTTGGCTTGTTGGCTGACTGAGCTGGTCTGGGGTTGTCTCACAAACACGCGGATCCATGTTTCAACGTGTGGGTTCTCGGGTAGCGAGAGAGCCCCCATCTTAGGAAAATGCATGTGAGCTGTACAGATTTGATTTAGGAGGTTAGAAGGCCAACCAACAAGGAGGGCACCGAGTTGAGAACGGTGGGCAGATGAGAGGAGTTGGGGTGGGAGGGGGAGGACATCTAGGAAATTCTCAAAGAACGAATGAAAAATACATCAAAACAGACAGTGGATTGGATGCGGCTTGATGGGGAAGAGTAAAGTTGGTCTGCGCATGCGCATGCAGGTTTGCGCACACCTCCACCCCACCCCGCCACTGGGCTAGATTTCGTCTTTCCAAATCCTTCCTGATTCTTAGAAGCTTTGCCTTATCGAGGATCACGATCTCCTGCTTCACTCTGATGAAAAGCAGCAAACAAATTTTGCAAACTTCTCCTTTCTGAGTTTCTGGTAACCATGGCGACTGTGGCTCCAAATAAAGGGACGGCTCTTCCCCAGAATTCAGAATGGCTCCTCTTTCTCTCCGTTGGTTCTTTTTTGTTTTCAAAAATATGACTACTTTTATTAATTCTTCAAGAATTTCATTTACATATTTTTCAATGTACTTTTTTTTTTTTTTTTTTTTTTTTTTTTTTTTTTTTTTTTTTTTTTTAGAAATTAAACCATCTAGATTTATTTTATAAGGGTTTTGTCTACATGTATATGTGTGCACCAGCATGTTTGGTGGCTGCAGAGGCCAAAAGAAGGTGTCAGATCTCCTGGGACTGGAGTCGTGATGGTTTTGAGCCACCATATGGATCCTGGGAACTGAACTTCCTTTCCAGGCCCCATGCTACACGTACTTTAATAAGTTTGATTCCCCACCCATCTCAGCAACTTCTCTTAGATCCCTCACCCATCGTCCTCCAACTTTGTCCCCACCCCGCCCCCATACCCCATTGACTGCAGCTTGTGCCGCCTGTGTCCTCCTGGGCTGCTGCCCTATCACAATCACACCCCTTAAGGTCGCTGACTCGTGTAATCCCCGAGGCAGCATCATCTGTCCAGCCTCAGTTGGGGGCGGGGTCAGGAGCCCCTGCTCTCCTGCTGCAATGTGGCTTGGCCTGACCCTGTGCAGTGACTTCAGCTGCTATAGTCACGGTGCTGGGGTCCTGTCACAGCCAGAAGATAGTGTTTGCTCTGGTCCTGCTGCATCAGACTCTTCTGCCTGTTTTGTCAGTTCCGCTGGTCACAGCCTTTGGCCTTTCTGGTGTTTCCCCATTCTGTTTCCTAGTCTCTCCCTGGTCACCATCACCTCCTGGGGTAATGTCTCATTTCGTTTCCTGTTAAGTCATTTTCAGCCCATCCCGTGACCTTTCTAAGATCCTTCATCTGTAGACTTCTCTCTTCATCTCTGTCTCTCTTTCTCTCTTCATCTCTGTCTCTCTTCCTCTGTCTCTTTGTACCTCTCAGTTTCTTTCTTTCTTTCTTTCTTTCTTTCTTTCTTTCTTTCTTTCTTTCTTTCTTTCTTTCTTTCTTTCTTTCTTTCTTTCTTTCTTTCTTTCTTTCTTTCTTTCTTTCTTCCTTTCTTTCTTCCTTTCTTTCTTTCTTCAGATTCCTTAGATTTTATATGTATTCATTTATTAGCATCTCTTTACTAGCCTGTATTCATTGTACATGCTGGGTTTATGACATTTTTACACACACACACACACACACACACACACACACACACACACACACACACACACGCGCGCGTGCGCGCGTGCACACACTACATTTTGATGAGATTCACCCCCATTACTCCTTCCTGTCCCCTCTATCCCTGCAGATCCCTCTTCTTTTCAACCGGTCCCCTCTACTTTTATATGTCTTCTGTTTTTAGTGACTCAGTGAGGTTCTTTTTTCTTTTCTTTTCCTGTTTACTTATTTACATCCCAAACGCTGCTCCGGCTCCAGGTCCCTCTCTCACAGAGTCCAGTGATTTAATTATGGTCACTTAGGAGCGTGGCCGTCTCACCGGTGATTTCAGCACTGTAGTCACTGTCTTTTCCTCACCCAGCAACCACACCCATTGACCAGGAATTCCCCCTGGGGAGCCTTTTGAGCCCCTCCAGCCTCCGCGACAGGATGTCTGAGAACAGCACTGTGTGCAGATCTTGTGCAGGCGGCTATAGCCGGTGTATGTTCAAGGGTACAGGGCCCGCACTGCGCCCAGGAGTCAGGGCTCTGCACCCCTCCTCCTTCCCCAGCTCTCACACTCTGTGTGCCAGTTCTTCCCCAGTGTTGACTGCATCTCGGGAGGGGCAGGTGATACACGTGCCTGTCTGAGACTGACCCAAGAGTCATCGAGTCTCAGGACTCTGGCCGGTTGTGCGTGTCTGCTGATGACCTCCTGTTGCACAGAGGCCTCTCTGAGCTCTACTGAGAGCAATGGAATGGAGATATCATGTCCACTCAGCAAGAAGGCGCTGCCCAGGTCAGCCCTGAACCCTGAAATCCCCTCAGATCACGTGTGTAGACAATCAGAGGTGGCTTTGCTCTTTATTTAAGCTGAGCCTTTACAATTTTTTTGAGAATTTTGTATTCACACACAATAAAATATGATGACATCCACTTCTATTTCCCCTCTAAGTGCCCCCAGATCGCCCACTACTTCCCCCTTCCCTCCCCTCCCCCTTCCTTCTCCTTATCTTCTTCCATTTAGTGCTTGGGTTGCATTTTTTTTTTAATTTTTGAGATTATGATATAATTACGACATTTCTGCTTTTCCTTTCCTCTCTCCAAATGCCCCTCATACCCTTCCATCCTCCTCTTCTTCAGATTTATGGCCTTCTTCATTACTTGTTATTGTATGCATACAGGTATGTGCATACACATGCATACACACAGACAGGCCGATACACACACATTCCTAAGTGTAACCTGCTCAGCCTGTAGAATGTTACTTGTATGTGTGTTTTCAGGGCTGACCACATGGTATTAGGTAGACATTTGGCAGGGATGACTGTTTCCCAGACTCCCAGCATTCCTTAGTTGCCTGTAATTCTTTGTGTAGGGTTGAGGCCTCGGGGGCTTTTCCCTGTCTGCTTTGGCGTGTGTCTTGCCATGCTTGTTTAGCTCATGTTTAGGCAGTCGTGCTGGAGACTTTATGAGCACAGCTTCTGACATTACCAGAAGACACACTTAGACAGAAAACTCCCTGTCTCTCTGGTTCTCACAATCTTTCCACACTCTCCTCTACAATGTTCCCTGAGTCTTAGGTGTTGTAGATGTAGTCATTGGGACCAGGCTCCACACGTTTGCATTTTGATTGGTTGTGGTTTTCAGTAATGGTCTCCATCTATTGCAAAGAGAACTTTTCTTGATGAGGACTTATCTTTGGCTATAAGGACAAACGTTAAGAATATAGTTAAGGGTTATGCTGGTTTAGGACAGTGGTGGGTGTAGGTTTTCTTTTCAGATCCATGACTTCACTAGCCCTGGGTAGTTAGTTTGGTTTCTAGTACTAGGCAGCTTCCCTCTTGTTGAGCCTGTCTTAAGTACAAGTAGACAGCTGTTGGTTACTGCCAAGATGGTGTGTGCCCCCGCTGCACCTCAGGATGCTCCACTCAGAGACTCAAGTCCAAGTCCTGGAACATGTTAGCCACAGCCCACACTTTTTGTTACACTTCTTCAGGTGGAGAAGAGTGCTGAGAGGCAGGGGAGATGGCTCAGCCTGCGCAGTGCTCATCACTCACAGGTGTGCCTGGAGTTCGGACCCTCAGCGACACCCAGGTATAGCGGTTTTGCCTATAACCACAGTGTCTGGGAGGTGGAGACAAGAGGGGCTGCAGGATAAATTGCTTGCACTACCCAAATGGTGAAAGACTTTTCTCAGTATAAGGCAGAAGAAGACACCTGACAACATCTGGCCCTCACATGCACCTAAGCAATGCCACCCCCCATTCATCTGCACTTATGTACACTATGAGCTTGCACACACACACACACACACACACACACACACACAAACAAACAAATAAATAAATACAGATGGCCCCAGCACCCACCCTTGCTGAGTGGCTCATAGCCATCTGTAATTTCAGCAACAGGAAAGATGATGCCCTCTTCTGGCCTCCCTGGGCACTGCACACACACACACACACACACACACACACATGTGTGCGCGCATGCACACATGCACATGCATGGACACATACATACAATTAAAGACAATATTAAATCTAGGACCAGGTGTGGTAGCACACACCTTTAATCTCAACACCAGGAGGCAGAGGCAGGTGGCTCTCTGTGAGTTGGAGGCAGGTTGGTCTATGTAGCAAGTTCTAGGGCAGGCAGGGCAACATAATGAGACACCATGTCAAAAAAAAAAAATCTTAAAAGCAAAGCAAATCCTAAGGGTTAGTGTCTAGTCTTGGACACCAAGTCACATGTCTTGGTGACTGGATGGGGCTGGGTATGAAAGGTGAAAGTTGAATAAAGTTGAATTTAGTTACAACCTTCCCACACACACAGAAGAATCAACTCGGAATTCTTTAAGATTCACTTCCCACAAGCTGGGACTTCTTTCTTCTCCGGCTCTGGGGCCCCAGTTTGCGGGTGTCAAGATGATGACGATGATAGATTCTTATCTTCTGCAGCCTCTGTAACTCCACATCCTCTTCTGAATCTGCTTGTGCTGATGTGAAGGTGGGGGAGGGGCACAGAAGCTCCTCTTGCTGCTGCTGCTTCTGCATCTGGTGAGGCAGAGAAGGCAGGCATTTGGGGAACTTGCTGGCTGCTCAGCCTGAAGCTTTTGCAGAAATCTGCGGAGGAAGAGTAGAGGGTACACTTACTCAATAGCTCAGTTCAAAAGAAATGGTCCAGCTCCGGGAAAGAATGGTGTATTAGTTTGGGTTCTCTAGAGTCACAGAATGTATGGATAGTCTTATATAGTTAGGGAATTTGTTGATGACTTACAGTCTATAGTCCAACTCCCCAACAATGGTCAGTAGCAGCTGCGGATGGAAGTCCAAGGATCTAGCAGTTTCTCAGTCCCATGGGGCAAGCAGGCAAGGAAGAGTGAGAGAGAATCTTCCTTCTTCCAATGTCCTTATATATCTCCAGCAGAGGGTGTAGTCCAGATTAAAGGCTGTAGGTCTCCAACAGAGGGTGTGGCCCAGATTATTGGAGAGTGTTCCCTCCTCAGCAATAATTCCTGATTATGTAAGTTGGTGAGGGGCCTTGCCAATCTTGCAAGCTTCAGGGCCTTCCTGAGCCTTGTGGGTTGTTGACTGCTTACTTCCTGAGGCTCAAGGAACATCCTAGGTCACTTCCCAGGACACAAAGGTCTGCAGGTGAGCATGTTTCAGATAAGTCATTAAGATGTTAATGGAAGGCAAAACTAACTTTTATTTATGAAAATTTGAAGACAAAGATTATAACTTTTAATGTGTAATAAAACTAAGTACATTTCTGCATTTGAAACATTTCTTAAGTAAAAAAAAATGCTATCTGTATACACAATGAATGTGCTTTTTACATTGGCAAGTCCTGACTTGAAGTCACAGTTGTGAATTGACAGTTCACAATTTTATATAAATGTTTGTACAAAAATAACCTGTTGAATACAGAATGGCATATTATAAAGCATACTGGGAAATGGTACCAAGCCCATCTTAGGGGTTTAGGCAAGGGGCTCCCGAGGCTGTGTTTTTGGCAGAAGAGGAATTTTGTGTGTGTCTCAGTAATAATTCAATGACTTCTCTTTTTGTTGTGATTAATTAATTAATACCTCACAAAAGCAAGTTACCTGACAAGAACTTTTGAGGAACTTGGTCCACATTGTGTTTACAGTTGAGACAGAGAGAGAGAGAGAGAGAGAGAGAGAGAGAGAGAGAGAGAGAGAGAGAGAGAGAGAGAGAGAGAGAGAGAGAGAGAGAAGGGAATGCTGGCTCTCTGCCCACTGTTTCCATTGTTCCCAGTTAAACAATGGTTTGACAGTTCATACACATATACAAGGGACTTCAAACCTTGTTCCTCTCCCCCTGAAACTCCCTTCTCAAGGCCCCTGTGACTTTCACTTCTTCTTTCTGGGTGTTTGTTTTCTACTTTTTATTGAGTCTGGAGCCCCAGCCTGTGAGACGCCATCACCTACATTCAGAGTGCGTCTTCCCTGCTCAGTTAACCCTCTCTGAAAATGTCCTTCCAGGCAGCCCCAGCACTGTGTCTCCAGGCCGATTCTATCCTGTCATTTTGACTTGCCACCATAGTTGCGATCGACTAACTCGACTAACTTGAGCCTCAGCGCCACTCAGCTTGGAGCCTGGGGGCATGAGAGTCACAGCCCCGCTCCTTTGGGAACCTGGGAACCTGAGAGTCCCAGAGAGGCTTGTACCCCCTCAGGGTCTGTGGAGTTCCATGTTTCTGTGATCTTTAAATAAGGACTATAATTTGGGTCTGTGTTTTTTTGCAGCTCTTCGGTGAAGAGCAAAGGGGAAGCTGTGAGCTGATAGCAGTAGACAGAGGAGCTGGGTGCAGCCGCCAGGGTATTGTGCCAGGCCAGGAGTTCCCAGAATACACCAGTGTTCTCAGACTTGGGCAGGTATATGTGGCAATGAGGCAAGATGGCAGATATCTTGGATTTTTTTTTTTTTTTTTTTGTCACCTTGACACCAACTAGAGTTGTCTGGGAAGAGGAAACTTAGTTAAGAAAACGCCTCCTGGGACTGCCTGCAGACAACTCTGAGGGGGCATTTTCTTAATTAATGACTGATGTGGGAGAGCCATGTCCACTTTGAGTTGGTGGTTTTGGATTGCATGGAAAGCTGGCTGAGGGCGCCTAGTCCTGCACTGCACGAAGGTTGGCTGAGCAAGCCTGGCAGCTGTACTCCTCTATGGCTCTGCACCAACTCCTGCCTGCAGGTTCCTGCCCCGATTTTCCTCAGTGATGGAGTGTGACCTAGGAGTTGTAAGGGGAAATAAAGCATCTTCTTCCTGTGATGCCTTTGGTTATGGTGTTGGTCACAGCAATGGAGATCCTGAATAAGACACTAGACTAAATTATGCCTATGCAGGGTCTTAGGCTCTACCGGGCTCAAATGTCCTCACAAGGGAGCCAAGAAAGGACTCAGAGCACTAGAGAGACATGGCCAGTTTCTATGGGGCTTCAGTGGAGCTCTTCACTGGGGTCCTCCAGGTTCTCCCCCACTCAGGGTGACTGCTCAGGGGCTCTGTTCATCGCAGTTGACTTCACTAATGAAGCATGTCTCATGCTTTCTCCACTGCTGGGAAAGTTATAAAGGGCTTTGGCTTGTGTAGGCAATTTTGTTAGAATTACTCACTTCCCCACTTTCCCCCTTCCTGTCCCTCCAGCATCTCTTTAGTCCACGTTGGACAGCCCCAGTCATCTAGGTTATGAGATGTGTAGGGTCTACTGGCTCCAGTGATTCCTCATAATGAAGACCTCACCTGGGGTGGGTAGAGTAAGACATGGCTCCTGACTCTCCACATTCCTGTGTCATTGACAGAGCCTGAGCATTTTCTCTTCCATGGAAAAGGGGCCTTGCAGATGGGGCTTGGTTAAGGACTTTGAGAAGAGGATGTTAGATAGATGTTCCAATGTTACCACAGGGTCATTGTTTGATGAGAGAAATAGGAGGGGAGAGCACAGAAATAGAGAGGAGAGAAAGGACGGAGAAGAGAGACAGGGAGAAAAGAAAGGGGAGATGAGAGAGAGGGAGATGGGGAAAAAGGGAAAGAGAGAAGAAGAGAAAGGAGGAATCAGAGGCTAAGTGGAGAGAAGGAGAGATAATAGATAGATGGATAGATAGATAGATAGATAGATAGATACTACCCTGCCATTTCTGGAGACAGTTTTCTCTACAATGTGGGACCTGGAGATTGAACTCAGGAGGTCAGGCTTGGCTGCAAATGCCTTTGCACTGAGCCTCCTCACCCCCACACTATCCTCTTTCTGGAGACAAATGAAAAACCACAAGCCAAGGAAGATGGAAGCCAAAAGACTCTTTCCTCAGCTTCTAAAGGTTACAGATGCCACCAGAACCCTGATTTTAGACCCCAGGACCCAGTGCTCTGACTTTCAGAGTATCATACTATGCTCTTGCAACTCAAGTGTGTGTCGGTTCACACAGCAACCACATGACACTTGGCTACAATCTCCTTCCATTCTTTGCACTCAGGAACCTGGGCTGAGTGTAGAAGTTTCCATCCTTGTTTCTCTCTGTCTTATATTCCTTCAACAACCAGGTGTAACCCAAATGTTCTTGGTTTATCCCTTAAACTTGTTCTATTTTACACATTAGAACATTATCCTGGCTAATGTACAGCTTGTGTGGTACCAGTGATATAAAAGTACTGGCTTGAGCCTGTGGTGTCATCATGGAATCCATTCATATTGTCCCAAAGGTCAGGCCCTGGGAGATGGAGTTAAGGTAGTTGTAAACAGCTGGACTGGGTGCTGGGCCAGAGCATAGGCCCTCGGATAGAGTATTAAGTGCTCTTAATCAAATCACCCCCACTGGATTAATTTCTCCTGAGATGAGGACTCACTATAAAGTCCAGACTAGCCTCCAACTCTCAGACCTCCAGCCTTAGTCCTCCATCTTGAGTGCTAGGATCTCAAAGGTTTACCATCATGCCCATCTCAGAACAAATCCTTTCCTTTTGAAAATGTAAATAATATTTTTAATTTATTTTTTGAAAATTTTATACATGTAGCCACTCCCCTCTAACCCTCCCTAGGCAACCCAAACTCATCTCAATCCTAATTTCATGTCCTATTTTTCCAAAATATATTTATTTTTATCTCACATTTGATTGCACGAGAATAGAAGAAATCAATCAATAATGCAATTATTAAAAATTATTAGCTTCTATGGACAGCCCGCCAAGAGAGAGTGTTCTCCTAGCAGCATCTTCTCTTCTGAGCTGAGGTGAGAGCTCCACTTTCTCTCCAATCTCTCTCTGGAGGGGAACAGCTAGGAGGTCACAGGGCATATGAACAGTAGAGCAGCTGGGACAGAAGCCTTCCAATCACCATTTGCAACATGGAACCAGGGAGCTCCACAGCCTTCTGTGCACAGACCCTGCCAGAAGAGAGTTGGTCTCCCAGGAGTACAGACACAGGCTTACAGGTCCACAGGAAGGATAAGCTCCAGCCAGAGACAGCAAGACCAACTAGCACCAGAGATAACCAGATGGCGAAAGGCAAGTGCAAGAACCATACCAACAGAAACCAAGGCTACTTGGCAACATCAGAACCCAGTTCTCCCATGGAAGTAAGTCCCGGATACCCCCAACACAGCAGAAAAGCAAGAGTAGGATTTAAAAATCACATCTAATGATTCTGATAGAAGACTTCAAGAAGGACTTAAAGAACTCTCTTAAAGAAATACAGGAGAACATGGGTCAACAGGTAGAAGCCTCCAAAAAGAAGCTGGAGAGAGCATTCACTGGTGGCCTAACAGCACACCTGAAAGCTCTAGAACAAAAAGAAGCAAATACACCCAGGAGGAGTAGATGGCATGGAATCATCAAACTCAGGGCTGAAATCAACCAAGTAGAAACAAAAAGAACCATACAAAGAATCAACCAATCCAGGAGCTGGTTTTTTGAGAAAATCAACAAGATAGATAAACCCTTAGCTAGATTAACAAGAGGGCACAGAGAGATTATCCAAATTAACAAAATTAGAAATGAAAAGGGAGATATAACAACAGAAACTGAGGAAATTCAAAAAATCATCAGATCTTACTATCAAAGCCTATACTCAACACAACAGGAAAATCTGGATGAAATGGACTATTTCCTAGACAGATATCAAATACCAAAGTTAAATCAGGATCAGATAGACCATCTAAACAGGCCTATAACCCCTAAAAAAAATAGATGCAGTCATTGAAAGTCTTCCAACCTAAAACAAAACAAAACAAAACAAAACAAAACAAAACAAAACAAAACAAAACAAAACATAGGACCAGAGGGTTTTGGTGCAGAATTCTCTCAGACCTTCAAAGAAGACCTAACATCGATACTTTTCAAACTATTCCACAAAATAGAAACAGAAGGGACACTACCCAACTCATTCTATGAAGCCACAATTTTGCTGATACCAAAACCACATAAAGATCCAATAAAGAAAGAGAACTTCAGACCATTTTCCCTTATGAATATTGATGCAAAAATACCCAATAAAATTCTTGCCAACTGAATCCAAGAACACATCAAAATGATCATCCACCACGATCAAGTAGGCTTCATATCAGGAATGCAGGGATGGTTCAATATACAGAAATCCATCAATGCAATCCACTACATAAACAAACTCAAAGAAAAAAGCCCATAAGGTCATTTCATTAGATGCTGAAAAAGCATTTAACACAATTTATCAACCTTTCACGTTAAAAGTCTTGGAAAGATCAGGAATTCAAGGCCTATACCTAAACATAGCAAAAGCAATATACAGCAAATCAGTAGCCACCATCTAACTAAATGGAGAAAAACTTGAAGCAATCCCACTAAAATCAGGGACTAGACAAGGCTGTCCTCTCTCTCCATATTTATTCAATATAGTTCTTGAAGTTCTAGCTAGAGCAATTAGACAACAAAAGGAGCCCACAGGGATACAAATTGGAAAGGAAGAAGTCAAACTATCACTATTTGCAGATAGTATGATAGTTTACTTAAGGGACCCAAAAAACTCCATCAGAGAACTCCTACAGCTGATAAACAACTTTAGCAAAGTGGCCACATATAAAATTAACCCAAACAAATCAGTATCCTTCCTATTCTCAAAGGATAAACAGGCTGAAAAAGAAATTAGGGAAATGACACCTTTAACAATAGTCACAAATAATATAAAGTATCTTGTTGTGACTCTAACCCAAACAAGTGAAAGATCTGTATGACAAGAACTTCAAATCTTTTAAGAAAGAAATCAAAGAAGACCTCAGAAGATGGAAAGATCTCCCATGCTTGTGGATTGGCAGGATTACTATAGTAAAAATGGCTATTTTGCCAAAAGCAATCTACAGATTCAGTGCAATCCCAATCAAAATTCCAACTCAATTCTTCATAGAGTTAGAAAGAGCAATTCTCAAATTCATCTGGAAAAACAAAAAACTCAGAATAGCTTTAAAAATCTTCTCAACAGTAAAAGAACTTCTGGGGGAATCAGTATTCTGGACCTCAAGCAGTACTACAGAGCAATAGTGTTAAAAACTGCATGGTATTTGTACAATGACAGGCAGGTAGATCAATGGAATAGAATAGAAGACCCAGAAATAAGCCCACACACCTATTGTCACTTGATCTTTGACAAAGGAGCTAAAATCATCCAGTGGAAAAAAGATAGCCTTTTCAACAAATGGTGCTGGTTCAACTGGCGGCTAGCATGCAGAAAAAATGCAAATCAATCTATTCTTATCTCCTTGTACTAAGCTCAAGTCCAAGTGAATCAAGGACCTGTACATAAAACCAGACACACTGAAACTAATAGAAAAGAAATTGGGGGAAGATCCTTGAGCACATGGACACAGGGGAAAATTTCCTGTACAGAACACCAATAGCTTATGCTCTAAGATCAAGAACTGACAAATGGGACCTGATAAAATTACAAAGTTTCTGTCAGGCAAAGGACACTGTCAATAGGTCAAAATGGCAACCAACAAATTGGGAAAAGATCTTTACGAACTCTACATCCGACAGAGAGCTAATATCCAGTATATATAAAGAACTCAAGAAGGTAGACTCCAGAGAGCCAAATAACCCTATTAAACATGGGGTACAGAGTTAAACAAAGAATTTTTACCTGAGGAATATCAAATGGCTGAAATGCACCTTAAGAAATGTTCAACATCCTTAGTAATCAGGAAAATGCAACTCAAAACAGCCCTGAGATTTCACTTCACACCAGTCAGAATGGCTAAGATAAAAAACTCATGAGACAGCAGGTTCTGGCGAGGATGTGGAGAAAGAGGAACACTTCTCCAGGGCTGGTGGGATTGCAAGCTGGTACAACCACTCTGGAAATCAGTCTGGTGGTTCCTCAGAAAACTGGGCATGATGCTATTGGAGGACCCTGCTATACCACTCCTGGGCATATACCCAGAGGATTCACCAGCATGCAATAAGGACACATGCTCCACTATGTTCATAGCAGCCCTATTTATAATAGGCAGAAGCTGGAAAGAACCCAGATGTCCCTCAATGGAGGAATGGATACAGAAAATGTGGTATATTTACACAGTGGAATACTACTCAGCTATGAAAAACAATGAATTCATGAAATTCTTAGGCAAATGGGTGGAATTGGAAAATATCATCTTAAGTGAGGTAACCCAATTACAAAAGAACACACCCAGAAGCCTGGAATACCCAAGATACAATTCACAGAACAAATGAAGCTCAAGAAGAAGGAAGATCTAAGTATGGATTATCTGGTCCTTCTTAGAAGGGGGAACAAAATACCCACAGGAGAAGATACAGAGACAAAATGTGGAGCTGAGACTGAGGGAAAGACCATCCAGAGACTTCCCCTCCAGGGATCCATCCCTTATACAGTTACAAAGCCCAGACAGTATTGTGGATGCCAACAAATGCTTGCCCACAGGAGCCTGATACAGCTGTCAACCTGGGAGGCTCTACCAGTGCATGACAAATATAGAGGGTGACACTCTCAGCCAACCATTGAACTGATTACAAGGTCCCTAATGGAGGAGCTAGAGAAAGGACCCAAGGAGCTGAAGGAGTTTGCAGCACCATAGGAGGAACAACAATTTGAACCACCCAGTACCTCCAGTGCTCTCAGGGACTAAACCACCAACCAAAAAGTACACATGGAGGTACCCATGGCTCCAGATGCATATGCAGCAGAGGATGGCCTTGTTGGACATCAAAGGGAGGAGAGGCCCTTGGTCCTGAGAAAGCTAGATATCCCTGTATAGGGGAATGCCAGGACAGGGAAGCAGGAGTGGGTGGATTGGTGAGCTGGGGGTGGGGAGATGGGTTAGGGGATATTCAGGGGGGACCAGAAAAGGGGACAACATTTGAAATGTAAATAAAGAATATATCTAATAAAAAATAAAAATTATTAGATTGTGTGGTCTTGCTTAAAATTACAGATTGCAAGTCCATGCATTTTCTTGCTAATTTTCTGATTTCAGGTTTTAGAGATGAATAGTCTTATTCCCTTTTCTATGTACACCTGATTTTCTTTTCTTTCTTTTTTTGGGGGGGATTTCTTTCTTTTTTCTTTTTTATTGAATATTGTCTTCATTTACATTGCCAATGTTAAAACCTTTCCCAATTTCCCCCCTCCCCAAAGACCCCCAACCCCTCCTCCCTCCCCCTGCCTCCACATATATGCCCCTCCACCTGACACACTGCCACCTCCCCCCCCTCAGTTTTCCTTTGTTGGGGCCTCTGTTGAGCCTTTACCTGACCAAGGACCACTCCTCCTACTGATGCCCAACAAGGCCTTCCTCTGCCACACTTTCGGCTGGAACCATGTGTACACCTGATTTTCATTTTCCATTCACCTCTGAATGAGAAGCCAGTACAACGTGTAGAAAAGACATCAAGTTGGGTAGTATTTTGTGAAGGACCCATAAGTCATGAAGGGGGATAGAATGATGATTGTTTCAGTTTTTAACTCTGTCATGGATCTGTTTGTGTGGTGGAGAAATGCATAACAATGTATTGGCAGTGAGAGCATGAAATCCAAAGACGTGTGCCCACACTGTGCAGCCTTAGGTCTGGTTCATCTTGTTTGAGTTGATCTCATTGTGATTTTCAATCACAAGTTCTTCACAATAAAGTGCTTTTTTAATTATAAATAATTAAAAAGACCTTAAGAGAAATTGAGGATGAATAGACAGCTGCTTACCTCTTTTCAGAAGTGTTTAAAACCTCTTTTTTGAGGGAAGTAGCTTGGTCATGGTGGATGCCACCTGGGTGGTGCTAATGCAGCCCTCTTGGGTCTGGGTTGGTTCCTGTGAGGGTGAGTGTGTCCCCTTCTCAGTGTCTTGCTTCCTGTCTCGTTATGTGATCTCTTTTGAATGTGTTTCGACTATTGGATGCCATCTGTCAAAAGGTCCTCACACAAGCTGAGCACAGGCTAGAATCTCCAGAACCATAAGCTAGGCAGACCTTTACCTTTGTAGTGTGTTCGGTCTTGGAGATTTTGTTATAGCAAGACAAAATGGGCCAAGATCACCCAAATGCCCCAGGACTCCCAGGGGCTGAACCATTAACTAAGGGGTACACATGGTATCAGTCAAAAGTGTGGCAGAGGAAGGCCTTGTCAGGCATCAGTGGGAGGAGAGATCCTTGGTCCTGTGAAAGCTCAGTAGATGCCCCAACAAAGGGAAATTGAGAGGGGGGTGGGAGTGGGTCAGGTGGAGGGGGCATATACTTGGAGGTCGGGGGTGGGAGGAGGGGTTGGGAGTTTTGGTGGGGGTGGGGGGTGAGGGTGGGATGGGGGGGGGACCGGAAAAGGTTTTAGCATTTGAATTGTAAATGAAGATTATATTCAATAAAAAAGAATTAACCCCCCCCAAACCAAAATGGGCCAAGACACATGAACTTCATAACATCCCTTGAACCTTCTCACAATGTTAGTGAGCAATTGTCCCAAGGCATAGTGATGAGGAAGAAGGCCCACGCCACCGTGTCCAAGTCTCAGTGGACATACACTGGCACATTTTTTTATGCCTATCAGGATGAAGTCACTAAGTTCAGCTCACACTCAAGAAATGAGGAATGAAGTCCAGTTGTTTGAACAAAGAAGTGTCAGAGAATATTCAATATGTGATCAAGTGCACAATGTATTTTTAATTTTTTTATTAGATATTTTTATCCCCCTTCCTGGTTTCCTCTCTGAAACCCCTCTATCCCATCCCCTCTCACCCTGCTTCTATGAGACCATGTGGATGCCAAGAAGTGTTTGCTGACAGGAGCCAGATATAGCTATCCCCTGAGAGGCTCTGCCAGAGCCTGACAAATACAGAGGCGGATGCTCCCGGCCCACCATTGCCCTGAGCACAGGGTCCCCAATGGAGGAATTAGAGAAAGGTCTGAAATTGCTGTAGGGATTTGCATCCCCATAGGAGGAACAACAATATCAACCAACCAGACCTCCCTGAGCTCCCAGGCACTAAACCACTAACCAAAGAGTACACACAGAGGGACCCATGGCTCCAGTTGCAAGATATATTTAAATGAAGATGTCATTATAGAGCTGATGGCTTAGTTAGTGAAGATTATCTGTCTGGCAAGCACGAGGATATGAGAGAAACCCCAGGCATATACAACAGTTACGCACGGTGATGCATGTGTTTGATCCTAACCCTAGGGATGCAGAGAGAGCAGGGTCCCGGGACTTACAGTAGTCATGGCTACCCACACAAGACCTGCCTAAGATCAAGCCAGCCAAACTTCTACTCTTTAGGCCCTGCTCCTTATTGAGGAGTGACTGGCAGGTGCTGGGTGCTGGGGAAGGAGAAACAACCATTTGAGGGTGTGGCCAATGGTTGGGTGGCCATGTATCTCTATGTGCCTTGCACACATGCACATAAGGCAGCATTAACAAGGTTTAGTGGCTTATAAAAAAAGATATAGTTGGATGAGGGTGTGTTTGGGGACTGTGGGAGAAGGAAAATATGGGTGATCATATTTCATTGTATGAATATAATTCTTATGGATAAAGAAAATCTACTTTAAGATGAGAAGTAGAGACAAAAATACAAATGGTTAGCAGTGGCTGTGAGTTGGCGGTCTCCCTGTAGGTTGTGGTTCTTACAGCACTGGTGTTTATTTAGAGGAAATCCTCTTTGTGGCTATTTGGGTTTCTGGGACCTTCCCTGTAGTCAGTGTTGAATGATCACATATCTTATAAAGTCCCGAGGGAGCTGGGTATGGTGGCCATGCCTCTAATCCCAGCACTTGTGGGTAGGGAGTGGGGGTGGTGAGGCAGGTATATCTCTGTGAGTTTCAGGCCAGGCTGGTCTACACAATGAGTTCCAAGACAGCCAGACTACAGAGTCACCAGCACCTTATTGAAGAGATGCTCTGGTGACAGTTTCAATGAAACACAAGGATCAAACCTAAGAGAGCTGCTGTGCCCTGTGGCCACTCCAGCTAAGAGAAGCTGCCATCTTAAGTAAGGGCCTGAGAAGTTACAATTAACCTATGTGAGCACTTTCACATCATAGTTATCTCTTTGCTTGGGAGAAACATGGAAGAGGGCTGGGAGATGGCTCAATGGGAGAAAACAGTTGCCGTGAAACCCTGATTACCTGTTCTGATGTGGTGGCTTGTGCCTTGTGCTTGTGATTCTAGCCTCTGCTTCCATTTTGGGTACAGAGAATTTTATACATACAATGAAATGCTCACCACACTTGGCTGAGTGCCAGTTTCTTATCTGGAAAACAGGGGCAATATTCAACTGTACCTTTAAGATCATGATCTGGCTCGTATTGATTGTCAGTTTGACAGAATCTAGACTCTCCTGGGAAACAAGCCTCCTCGAACACCTGTGAAGGATGACCTAGGTAGGGGTAGCCTTTGGCTGTGTCCATTTGGTTAATTAAGTTGGCAAGAACCATGCTAAATTTGGGTGGCCCGAGGACCTCGATGATAGAAAGGAGACAGCAAGCTGAGCACAGGCAGTCATTGCTGTCTTTCTGGTAACTGCAGATGCTGATTCTTGGACATCCCCGTCATGACGGACTGTAGCATCAAAACGTGAGCCAAAATAAACTCTTCTCTAAACTGCTTTGTTGACGTATTTTAACTGTATTTTTCACAGGGTCAGAGGACACTTGTGTACCATGGCATACATGTGAAGGTCAGAGGAAAAGCTGGGGGGAGTAGGCTCTCTGCCTTTACCATGTGGGTTGGATGGATCTCAGGTTGTCAGGATAGGTGGAAAAGACCTTTACCTGCTGAACCATCTCTAGCTCTTATCAAAGTATTTTCTCACAGCAATAAGACAAGGAACTAGCAAGGCCCCAGTGAATGGCTAATGCATGGTATGTATTTGATGAACAGCACTGACCCTGGTCACTGGATATGAATGATGTTGACACTTTTGTCACTTGAGGGTAGGCAATGGTTTGTTCTCCTCACTGTGGAATGCAGACAAGAAGATCCAGGGGACACAGACTGTAGCTATAAGTGGGACCCGTTGGGAGTGGAGATAATGGCTGTCCAGAGGAGGCGATACCTAAGAGGAGACCTGGAAAATCTCCAACCCAGGATTCCAGCCTAGAGAATGGGGCACCCACATCTGGGGTCTCCCCACCTCACTGAGCCTAATATAGACAGCTCCTCCCAAGCATGCCCTCAGGCTAATCTAATCGAAGCCATCCCTCACGGGCAAGCACAGAGTCCTTTGTCATTCTGGATTCTGTCAATTAAGCTCAGCAAAAAGAGGGTGCTAGCTAAAGCAAGATTCACACAGATGCTACAGACTTTGAGGAAAACTGGATTCTGAGGAGAGATTTTTCACAATCTTCCAATTCCAGGATTCCTTCCATGTTTAGAGTGTGTGTATATTGTGTATGTGTGTGTGTGTGTGTGTGTGTGTGTGTGTGTGTGTATGTGTGTGTGTTTGTGTGTGTGTGTTTGTATTGTGTGTTTGTGTGTGTGTGTGTTTGTATGTGTGTGTGTTTGTGTGTGTGTGTTTGTGTGTGTGTGTTTGTGTGTGTGTGTGTGTGTGCATCCTCACGCATAGGTCCTCACCTTCCGCATTGTTGATTCAGGTCTGTCTTTTTATGCTGCTCCATACTCCAGGCCAGCTGGTCCAGAAGCTTCCAGCAGATTGTCCTGTCTCCATTTCCCATTTTGCTATAAGGATGCTGAAGAAGCTGGGATCCCAGCACTCAGGAGGCCTTAGGGGGATCTCTGTGAGTTCGAGGCTAGCCTGGTCTACTTAGTGAGTTTCAGGAGAGCCAGGGCTATATAGTGAGACTGTTGGAGCATACCAGCCATTTTCATCTTCATTAGAGACAGCCATGACTCCATTCCATGAAAGACTATGGAAATGGGCCCTACTGACATTCTCTCACAGAATATGATCAGAGTAATTAAGATGTGTATGAAAATGTCATCATCAAGTTCATTATTATGTGTAGTAGATATATAGTAACAAGACATTTAACTTTGTACAATATTTTCACAGAGAACCTTCAGCAGTAGCATGTGTTTGTGTAGCCAGGGACTATCTGTTTCTGCCGACGCTGTGGTGAAAGCACTCTGGGAGGATGCTATGGAGAACGATGGAAACGTGTAGGAGCGATGGAGGGTAAGCCTGACTGTGAGTCATCAGACCTCAGGGCTTCACCTTTCCCTCCTACGCCTCTCTGACAGTTGTGACCCAGATGGATGTGGTCCTGAAGATTCTAGAGGATGTAGAGGTTAATTTTGTCACTATGGAGAGGTGTCATCTGTTGAAGGGTGAGATGTTTATGTTGGTGAGGTTGCTTTGGGGTCACCTATGCCCCTGAAAGTCACCTTCACTCATTCTTTGTAACTAAGTCCAATAAAACCATTGCATCACCAAATTGGACTTGAGTGGAATAGTCACTTTGGTGTGTCACTGGTGCTCTGTCTGGGGTGAGTAGATGTTAGTTCATGACTCCCCAGGAGAGGTTTATGTAATGATGTGAAAATGTGGGGCTCAGGGATAGCTAGCTTTTATAGTCCTGAAAGGCTCCGTGTTGGCTGCTGGGTGACAAAAGACATCAGTGGGTCCACTCAGCTATGAATTCTGCCCATGAGACTGACTTTATCAGCAAGATGTCTCCACTTGTACAGTAGTGGCTCTGATGTTATGAGGTAACCAACTTCTCTCTGGTTGGATCTGAGGTCCATCCCATAATCCATGCTTGGTACTGTAAACTCATCAAAACTAAGGCTGGAGAAGTCATTTGTCATTGAGGGGACTGAATACTGTTGCTTGGTTCTCTTGACACAGAGTCAAGCTGTCTTCATAAGTATTTATGTTTACTCCTATGGACAAATGCCACTCTGGGCTTTGACTGGAGAAGCCTTTCATGAATTGTGATAAAAGCAGAGACTCATGGTTGCACAGGGTGCTGAGAGTGACAGATGAATAATCAGATCTGCGCAAGACATTCATATCATCCCTTCTAAGGGTCAGGGAACACTGTTAAGAGAGGACAGGAGAATGTAAGAGTTGGACAATAGGGAGAAAGGCTGTGAAATGTCACCTTTAGGGGAAGACACAGCCACTTCAATCATGATTCTACAACAGTTGTGAATGCACGTAGTGGGTCTGCAGAGTGCAGGACAGATGGAGGAGGATCTCAGAGCCTCACCCCTCACTGCTGAAGTATTTGCTACAGATTCAGGGAAATGGGCAGTCATTGATTCCATTTGTGTACACACTGATGACTCCAACAGGCCCCAACATATAGTCTCAATCCAGAGGGGCCTTGGTCAAGCAAAATGGTCACAAAGAAAACCCCAAAATCATGAGTCTGGGAAAAAGACAGTAGGAATGAAGCGGGGATAAGGGATGGAAAGGAAACAGGAGCAGGGAAGAGAAATTGTCAAATAAGAGAAATAATCAATGAAAACGGGGAAAAGGTAAGGTTCAGAAAGGTGAGTCCCTTCTTGTGGATACCTTGGTGGGCCTAACAAGCATCAGGATTTGATAAAACTTCTTGATGACAAGTCTTATTGGGCAGATAGTGCTCAGAGCATTTCTCACACCAGGCTATGCTCCAGGCATCAGGAGGTCAAGTCTATTGCATCTGTCTGTGCTGGAGAATCAAAGCCCTGGAGAATACTGACCAGGTGCTTCTGGGTGTGGGGTCTGCCTCTGAGCCCCTTTTAAAAAACTGACTCTCAGTTATCCAGAAGCCACCAACTGTCCATCTGTCCATAGATCCTCAATCATATACTCTTCCCTGTCCATGCTAGAAGGTCAACTGGTCTGGTCTTGTGCAGCAACCACACCTGCTGTGGGTTCATGAGTGGTCCTGTCATATATGGAAGATGCTATCTCTTTCAGTCTTTCCTGTTATCTGGTTTTTAAGTCTTTAGGGCTTCTGTGATGGTCCCTGAGCCTTGGGGAGGTGACATAGTATTATAACAGTACCTGACCTTAGCATGATTGTCTCTTACCTGGTGATGACTGTTACAAAATGAAAGATGAAACCAGGTATGTGGGAACTGCATCAATTATTTCAACTGAAATGATTTGAACTAAAGCCAGGTAACTTAGCCCAGAGACAAAAACTGATGGACCTGACACAGGTTCTCAGGTGGGGAAAAGGAAAGTCCTCCACCATATATGTGGATAGTTGCTATGCTTTTACTTCCAGGCATGTCCACAGCATGATCTACACAGAAAGAGGGATTCTCACTGCTGGGAAAGGACATTAAAAGTTATTGGCCCTCCTAGAGGCTACTTATCTTCTCCTACGAATTGCTGTCTTTCATGTGGGTCACTGACCTGGCTGCCCAACAAAGGGCTCTGTTATAAATGTCACTTTTATTTTCTCAGACGAAGGAAGGAGACATACTGGTTAAGTTGAGCCCCAAGCATTTCCTTCTCTGTTCTAAGTATACCTAGACCTGGAATCTTCTAGCCTACATACTATTTAATCTTCTAAGCTGACTGATTCAATTCAACTTCTCTTGGCTTCTCACTGATTATGTTGATGGATTTCTGTATATTGAACCATTCCTGCAACACTGGGGTGAAGCCTATTTGATCATGGTGAATGATCATTTTGATGTGTTCTTGGATTTGGTTTATGAGAATTTTATTGAGTAATTTTGCATTGTTATTAATAAGGGAAATTCCTCTGAATTTTTCTTATTTTTTGTTGGGTCTTTGTGTAATTTAGGTATCACTGTAACTGTGGCTTCATAGAATGTATTGGGTGGTGTCCCTTTTGTTTCTCTTTCATGGAATAGTTTGAGAAGTATTGGTATTAGGTCTTCTTTGAAGGTCTGATAGAATTCTACACTAAAACTATCTGGTCCCAAGGTTTCCTTGGTTGGGAGACTTTTAATGATTGCTTCTATTTCTTTAGGGGTTATGGGGCTGTTTAGGTGGTTTATCTGATCCTCATTTAACTTTGGTATTTGATTTTCTGTCTAGAAAATCAATCATTTTACCCATATTTTCCAGTTTTGTTGAGTAGAGGCTTTTGTAATAGAGTCTGATGATATTTTGAATTTCCTTGGTTTCTGTTGTTATGTCTCCCTTTTCATTTCTGATTTTGTTTATTTGGATACTGTCTCTGTGTCCTCTGATTAGTCTGACTAAGGGTTTATCTATCTTGTTGATTTTCTCAAAGAACCAACTCCTGGTTTTGTTGATTCTTTGCATAGTTCCCTTTGTTTCTGCTTAATTGATTTCAGCCCTGAGTTCAATTATTTCCTGCCCTCCTGGGTGTATTCGCTTCTTTTTGTTCTAGAGCTTTTAGATATGCTGTTAAACTGCTAGTGAATGATCTCTCCAATTCCTTTATGGAGGCACTCATAGCTATGAGTTTTTCTCCTAGCACTGCTTTCATTGTATCTCATAAATTTAGGTATGCTGTGCATTCATTTTCATTAAATTCTAAAAAGTCTTTAATTTCTTTCCTTATTTCTTCCCTGACCAGGTTATCATTGAGTAGAGCGTTGTTCAGCTTCCATATGTATGTGGGTTTTTTTGTTGTTTTTGTTGTTATTGAAGACCAGTCTTAATCCTTGGTTATCTGTTAGTATGCATGGGATTATTTCAATCTTCTTGTGTTGGTTGAGGCTTGCTTTGTGTCTGATTATATGGGAAATTTTGGAGAGGGTACCATGAAGTGCTGAGAAGAAGGTATAATCTTTAGTTTTGGGGTGAAATGTTTTGTAGGTATCTTTAAATCCATTTGGTCCATAACTTCTGTTAGTTTCACTGTGTCTCTGTTTAGTTTCTGTTTCCATGATCTGTCCATTGATGAGAGTGGGGTGTTGAAGTCTCCCACTATTGTTGTGTGGAGTTCAATGTGTGTTTTGAGCTTCAGTAATGTTTCTTTTACAACTGTGGGTGCCCTCGCATAGATGTTCAGAATTGAGAGTTTATCTTGGTGGGTTTTTCTTTTGAGGAGTATGTAATGTCCTTATTCACCTTTTAAAATTAAGTTTTGGTTGAAAGCATATTTTCTTGCATACTAGAATTGCTATTACAGCTTGTTTCTTGGAACCACTTGCTTGGAAGTTATTTTTCCAGCCTTTTACTTTGAGGTAGTGTCTGTCTTTGTCACTGAGGTGTGTTTCTTTATACAACAGAATACTGGTTCTTGTTTATATATCCAGTCTGTTAATCTACGTCTTTTTATTGGGGAGTTGAGTCTATTGATGTTGAGAGATATTAAGGACCAGTGATTGTTGCTTCCTGTTATTTTTGTTGTTAGAGGTGGAATTATGTTGCTGTGGTTCTCTTCTTTTGGGTTTGTTGTGAGAAGATTAATTTCTTTCTTTTTCTTGGGTGTAGTTTCCCTCCTTATATTGGAGTTTTTCCCCCTATTATCCTCTGTAGGGCTAGACTGATGAAAAGATATTGTTTAAATTTTGTTTTGTCACTGAATATCTTGTTTTCTCCCTCTATGGTAATTCAGAGTTTTGCTGGGTAGCCAGGTCTGGCATCTTTGTTCTCTTAGTGCCTGTATCACATCTGTCCAAGATCTTCTGGCTTTTACATTCTTTGTTCATAAGTTTGGTGTTATTGTGATAGGTGTGCCTTTATCTGATACTTGACATTTTCCCTTGCAGCTTTTAATATTCTTTCTTTGTTGTGTGTGTTTGGTGTTTTGATTTTTATGTAATGGGAGGAATTTCTTTTTTGTTTGGTGTTCTGTAAGCTTCTTGTATGTTTATGGGCATCTCTTTATTTAGGTTAGGGAAGTTTTCTTTTATAATTTTGTTGAAAATGTTTACTGACTCTTAGAATTTGGAGTCTTCACTATCTTCTATACCTATTATTCTTAGGTTTGGTCTTTTCATTGTGTCCTGGATTTCTTGAATGTTTTGAGTTAGAAGCTTTTTGATTTTTGTATTTTCTTTGACTGTTGTATCAGTTTTTTTCCCTATGGTATATTTTATACCTGAGATTCTCTCTTTTATCTCTTGTATTCTGTTGGTAATGCTTGCATCTGTGACTCCTGATCTCTTTCTTAGGTTTTCCATCCCCAGGGCTGTCTCCCTTTTTGTTTTTATTTCCATTTTTAGTTCCTGGATGGTTTTTGTATTTCAAGTATCATTGGTTTCTCTTGCTTATGTTCTTGTGTTTGCTCACCATCTGGTTATCTCTAGTGCTGACTGGCCTTGCTGTCTCTTACTGGAGCCTGTCCATTCTGTGGGCCTGATTGTGTTGGAAATCCTGGGAGTCCAGCTATCTCTGTGATCCTGTGATTCTTGGACCTTGTGATCCTGTGATCCTGTGTGTGTTAGAGTTCCTGGGAGTCAATCTTCCTTTGGGTGTTGTAGGAATGGATGGGGAGCCAGAGCCCTAGGTCCGCTCTGGGCAATGACCCAGTGAATTTCATTGGAGCTTCTGGCATGCACATGGGTCTGGGGTTATTTCCAGAACCGGCCACACCACTTACGAAAAATGCATCTCTTTCCCTCGACAACCATTAATTGGCAATTCAGGAGGAGAGAGGCTTTGGGAGCCCCTTCCCATAGTTACAATTAACTGCCTCTAAATTCTCAGGGAAAGGAGGTGCCTTGGGAGCTTCCTCCCTGACCCCAGCAGATGGTGATGGATGCAATCCTGCACAGGTCTTATCCATGTGACTACCAGATTCAGAGAGTTTGCAAATGTTACTTCATGCCATGCCCACAATACAGCATAGCGCAAAATTCTATCTTATCCTGAAGCTCTTAATTTTTTCCATCCCTTCTTCCATGATGTTCCCTGAGCCTTTGAGGGCGTGATGCTGATGTCCTACTTATGACCAAAAGAACATCTGATAGTTGATTATTCCTGTGACCTGTATTGAGTGTTTACACTGCCTAATAAAAAACTTTTTGGAATATAAAATTTTTGACACAAAATAAAGGAAGAGACTCTGCACTTTTTGGAACATAAAAAAGAAGCACAAAAAATAAAGATGAAAACAAAACACCAACCAAATCAACCGAAACCAAACCAAGTATTAAACAAAGGAGTGGAATGCTCATCCCAAGAGCTAGACCCTGAACTTGAGTTTCTATCTAATGCTGTGTGTGTCTGATTATACTGGTGATTCTTTTTAAACTTACTTAATATTCTGATGACAGCCTTCCATCCTTCCTCTTCTCCCAGTCCCTTCCTCTTACCTCTCTCCTAATCCCTCTCCCTTTTCTCTTCAGAGAAGGGGAGGCCTCTCATGGATATCAACCCACCTTGTCATATTAAGTTACAGTTAGACTAGGTACAACTTCTTTTGAGAATAGACAAGGTAGCCCAGTTAGAGAAAAGGGATCCAAAGGCAGGAAGCAGAGTCAGAGACAGCCTCTGTCCCGCTGTTAGGGAACTCACATGAAGACTAAGCTTTATATCTGTTGTATATGTGTAGAGGGACTAGGTCTGTCCCATGCATACTTTCTGGTTGGTGTTTCAGTCTCTGTGAGTCCCTGTAGCCTCAGGTTAGTTGATTCTGTCGGTTTTCTTGTGGTGTCCTTGACCTCTCTGTCTCCTTCAATGCTTCCTATCTTTTACAAGGTTTCCAGAACTCCACCTAATGTTTGGCTGTGGGTCTCTGCATTTGTTTCTATTGCTGGGTAAAGCTTCTCTGATGGCGGTTATGAGAGGCTCCTGTATGCAACTACAGCAGAATATCATTAATAGTGTCAGTGGTGGGCTCTCTCTCATGGCATGGGTCTCAAGCTGGGCCAGTACTCATTGGCCGTTCCCTCGATTTCTGATCCAACTTTATTTTTGCACATCTTATAGATGGGACAAATTGTGGGTCTGAAGTTTTGTGATAGGGTTGGTGTTCTCATCCCTCCATTGTAAGTCTTGCCTAGTTACAGGAGATGGCTGTTTCAAGTTCCATATCCCTTATTGCTGGAAGTCTTAGAAGTCACCCTTATAGGTTCCTGGGAGTTTCCAATGTCCAAGATTTCTAGCTCATCTCAGAGACGACCAACACAGATTCTAGGTCTCTCTCTTGCCATCTTCCCCATACTTTATCCCTCCTGCTCCTCTCCCCACCATCTTCCCTACCCTGTTCCCTCCTTTCTCCACTCCTGATGTCTATTGTATTTCCTCTCCTTGCTACTTAGCTTCTTTGGATTGTAGCATGTAGTTATCTCATTCTTTACTGCTAATATCCACTTATAAGTGAGTATATATCATATTTGTCTTTTCAGGTCTGTGTTGCCTCACTCAGGATGATCTTTTCTAGTTCCATTCATTTGCCTGAAAATTTCAAAATGTTTTTGCTTTTAATATCTGAGTTCTATTCCATTATGTAAATATACCACATTTTTTAAATCCATTCTTTGGTTGACATCTAAGTTGTTTCCAGTTTCTGGTTATTATGAATAAAACTGCTATGAACAGCTGATCAAGTGTCCTTGTCACATGGTTGAGTATCTTTTGGGTATATGCCCAGGAGTGTTATAGCTGTGTCGTGAGGTTAAACTACTCTTAAATTTCTGAGAAACCTCCAAATTGATTTCCAAAGTGGTTGTACAAGTTTGCACTCCCACCAGAAATGGAGGAGTGTTTTGCTTGCTCAATATCCTCAGCATCAGGAGCTGTTGCTTTGAGTTTTTGATCTTAGTCATTCTGAAGTACACTTGTGATTCTTAGTCTGATGTTCTGAAGGCACCGTTTTATTGTTGTCTGAACTGTGTTAACTGGAACCAACCATCTGCTTGTGGGTCCAGGCTTAGAAGTATTATCAACCTGGAACTCCCTAAAAGCAAATCCTACTGGATAAGTGACAGTAGTAGAAATATCAGGACCTTTCAGCAGCACACTAGGGAGTTTGTTCTTTGATGTTGTCCTGGCTAGTTTCATATTAACTTGACACAAGCTAAAGTCATACGAGAGATGGGAACCTTAATTGAGAAAATGCCTTCATAAACAGTCACCCAAAACGGACACTATCGTGGATGCCAAGAAATGCTTGCTGAGAGGAGCCTGATATGGCTGTCCCTTGAGAGGCCCTGCCAGAGTCTTGAAAATCCAGAGGTATCCACCTCTCACAGCCAACACTGGACTGAGCACAGTGTACCCAAAGGAGGAGTTAGAGAAAGGACTTAATGAGATGAAGGGGTTTGCAACCCCACAGGAAGAACAATACTATCTACCAACCAGACTCCCCAGAGCTCCCACGGACTAAGCCATCAACCAAGGAGTACACATGGCTCCAGCTGCATATGTAGTGGAGGATAGTCTCATTAGGCATTATAGGTCCTTGGTCCTATAAAGGCTTGATAGATGCCCGAGAGTAGGGGAATTGAGGGTGGGGAGGTAGGAGTGGGGTGGGTGGAGGAACACACTCATAGAAGCAGGGGGAGGGAGGATGAGACAGGGGGTTTCTGGGGTGGGGAGAACCTGGAAAGGAGATAACATTTGAAATGTAAATAAGGAAAATATCCAATAAAAACAAAACAAAAAAAAAAAAAAAAGAAAATGCCTCCATAAGATCGGGCTCTATGCAAGCATGCACAGCATTTTCTTAATTAGTGATTGATGGGGGAGGGTCCATTCCATTGTGGGTGTTACCAACCCTGGGATGGTGGACCTGGGTTCTATAAGAAAGCAGACTGAGCAAGCCATAGGGAGCAAGCCAGTAATCAGCACCCTCCATGGCCTCTGCATGAGCTCCTGCCTCCAGGTTTCTGTCCTGACTTTCTTCAATGATGAACAGTGATTTGTAAGTGTAAGCCAAGTAAACCCTTTTCCTCACCAAGTTGCTTCAGTCATGGTGTTTCCACGCAGCACTAGAAACCCTTAATGAGACAGATGCTTCCATAGACCCCACCTCCCTGACACTAGGTTGATGGCCCTCATTTTGACTTTTCTTTCACTTCCCTGTTTCCCAGCTCGTCTGTTGAGCGGTCATCTCTCTGACAAGCTACTTTGACTAGGACCTTTGCATAAGAGCCTTCACCTAGGAGACCTCGGCTAACATATAACTTGGCTTCTGTATTTCTAAGGTGTTGTTTACACATGTGGTGTTTGTGGTGTGTGTGGTATGGTGTGGTGAGTGTATGGTGATGGTTGTGTGTTAGCTGTGTAAGGTTTGGTGTATGTGGTGTGGTGTGTGGTGGTGGTGATGGTCTCTCTCTGTCTCTGCCTCTCTGTGCCTGCCTGCCTGTCTGTCTGTGTCTTGGGTGGAGTGTATGTGGTGTGTGTGTATTCTACAAGGCTGCCATGATGGCAGAATTGAATTTTCTGGACAGCAAGCCCATGGGTCCTGGTGATACATGCAGAATGCCTTTGCTGGGATGGACATCACAGTGGGCAGCACATGCGATCTCACTGTTTGCTGCAACGAAAGAAGAGAATGAGAGGTGGGAGGGGGATGGTAGTGTTGAAAAAAGTGATAGAGGAAATGGGGGGCAGGGTGAGAGAGATGGGACAGATGGTGAGATATTGAGAAAAAGGGAAGGAAATGGAGAGAGAGAGAGAGAGAGAGAGAGGGAGGAAGAGGTGGTGGGGGAGAGGGAGAAATGTATACACCAGCCAGATTTAAGGGAAAAATTAGGGGATTGCTAGGCTGCCCACTGATGGTGGCAACTCAGCAGAAAGCCGCTGAGACTCTGGCTTTGTTGAGCAACGCTGGTTCCACCCCTTCCCTTCCCCACAAAGCAAGCTTTTAAAGGGAAGGCTCTCTTCATTAAATGACTGCCACAGTACAATGTGGGGCTTTTGGCTGCTTCTCTTCTGGGGTGAGTATGAGGTTGAATGGGTCAAGGTAGGGGTGGCTGAGGTGTGGGCTGGAAACAGATTGCAGAGAGAAGGGCCAGCCTCAGAGGGGCCCAGCCCATAGGCTAATGTCTCGGGTCTACACACACAGCAAACCTTACCTTGGGAGACCTTTGACAAAATGTCTTGACTCAGGGAAGTCCATTCACCTGGGCAGATCTTCCTGTAGCTGTTCATTTGACATATCTGTGTTTGTGAGCTATCTCAGTTCTAGTTAGAATTTAGCATGGAGTAGACTTGCGAGGCTCCTGTGTGTGTATCTAGATCCTCTGGAATGGTGCAAGGGGTATGGATGCCCACATAGCAATGGAGACCATCCCCTCACCATTGCATAACACTTCATTATCAGCCATAGCTCACGGAGTAGAACATGGGAGTGAAGGAGGTAACTTGCTGGGCTTGGGTAACGGTTTAGTGTGTAAAGTGCTTGTCCTTCAAGCACAGAGACCTGGGTTTGATGCCAGAATTCATGTTTAAAAGCTGCATGTATGACGCTGCACACTCCTACCTCTGGCTCTGGCGAGTAGAGAAGGAGGATCCCTGGTTCTTGACGGCCAGCTAGCCTAGCCTACTTGGTGGCCTCCAGATCAGTGAGAAAGCCAGTCTCTAAACAACTAAGGTAGATAGGACTCGAGGAAAGGTGTGTGAGGTCATCCTCTGGTCCCCACATGCCTGTACACACATGTGCATGCTTACCCGCAACATGCATTGCACAAAATGCAATGCACACACGGGCATGCAATGTACACAAAATGCACATGTGTACTCACAAATACAAAAAGAAATACTGAGAGCAAGTCTGGCCTTGTTTAAACTCTTAGCCATGGCTGGTGCTGTGGGGAGTCAGGAAAGATAGTCCCATTTTGGAAATAGACTGGGGCCTGCACCGTCTTTTTCTGGCTCCTGCTGCTTTTGTTTTGGGCATCAGTGTGTTTCACTACATGATCTTCCACTGCACTGCTTTTCTTGTATGTTTGCAAGAATTTTTTCATTGCTTTAAATTTAAAGATGGGAGATACAGATTTCCTGTTTTAGGGATGAGGAGAAACTGAGTCATGGAGTGTTGAAATAACTTTTTCCAGGGCATAAATTGTTAGTGAGGACATAGTTAGAAAATACCCAAACATTAAAAGTGTGTGTGTGCACACATACACACATGCACATACACATATACAGGCACAAGCGTAACCCTAGAGGCCGAGAAGAACTTGGGTGTTGGTCCATACCTTTTATCTTGCAGAGAAAGAGTTTCCACTGTACACTAGACTAGCTGACTCTCTGGCTTCTGGGGATTATGCGTTCTCTGCCTTGAATCTTACTGTAGAGATGCTGGGATTATAGGCATGCACTATGGCTAAACTTGTGTGTTTTCTGGATATCTGAAATTAGTTTTTCATGCTTGTGTGGTCAGTGTTCTACCCACTGTCTGGATGGGTGTCTGTGTGGCCTAATGTCTTTCTAAAAGCTTTCCATATTATCTTCTGTTTAAATATGTATGCATGTGTATATGCGAGTATCCATATATGTGAATGCATGTATGAGTATACACAAGTATACATACATGAATGTATGTATCTCATCTATCTATTTAATCTATTATCTATATTTTTCCTACCTATTCATCTATGATCTATCTAATCTGCATGTCTATTTTCTATCAATTATCTACTTAAATACACATCTATCATTTATCACTATTATCTTTCATTTCTTTATATCTATTATCTATCTACCTACCAACTGATGTGTGTCACTTTGCAGGATGCTTTCATTGCATTCATAAATCTGTGGGTTTCCTTCCCAACACTGCATATGACAGGTGTGTTGGTACATACTTTTTCAGCACTTAGGAGGTAGAGGCAGGAGAATGAAAGGTTGAAGGTAGTCTTCCACTACATACTGAGTTTGAGACCAGCCTAGGCTACATGAGAACCTATCTAAAATAAAATCTATGATGACAGCTATGACGCATGAGGTTGATTACAGTAATACATAGGTGGTACTTACAGTGGTCACTACACAGGTGGTGATAATGGTGGTGGCTACTCAGGTGGCACTACCCAGATGATTAAAGATGATGATGGTAGTGGTGGCTACATAAACTGTGAGGCAACATAAAGGAAGAAGGACCTATTTTGCTTCACAATTTGACACGGTATGGTCTGCCATGTTGCAGAAGCCTCTGAAGAGTCATGGTTGGATTGTAGGACTGGCACGGTTCTCTACTTGCTGGCTGTAAAGCAAAGAGCTAAGAAGTTGGACTGGCATACAGATTTTCAGGTTCCTTTCCGCGGCCTCATCTCTAAACTTCCTCACCATCACCCATCTGGTGACCAATAGGTTAAACACATGATTGTGTGGGTTACATTTCATAACCAAACCACAGCAAACAGCTAGTCTGCACACACACACACACACACACACACACACACACACACACACTATATGCTCATGTGTCTTATACATATAAAAGCAATAATTTTAGTATCTTTTCAAGAATAAACTTAAAATATGTTTATTTATTTAAACATATTTTAATTTATTCTTTGAGGATTTCATACATAAATGTAGTCATTTTGATCACATATACCTTCATACTACTCTACAACTCCTCTCAGACCTCTCTTCACTGTGACCATCCCTAACATCATGTCCTACTTAAAAAAAAAAAAGAACCACTGAAATGAGTAAGTGCTTCCTAGATGCATGTGGGCATAGGGCCATCCAACTGGAGAGCAGGTGACCTTCTGGGGCCTGTCCCTGAAGCAAGCAGATTCTCCTCTCAGCAGCCATTGAGTCTCAGGGGATCCTTAGCTGAGGATGGGACCAGACTAGAATGCTGGCCGGCTTGCCTCTGCAGATTTCATGTAGGCTGCCACAGCTGAGATGACTCTTTAAGTAAAATCATGCTGGAAGACATAGCTTCTCCTGGTCCTCCCCAGCTCCCTACTCTGACTCAGTATTGCAGAAGATGAGGCAATACTCTTCCCATCTAGTCTATTTCTCATGAGATCGAACTGGTCACTGTGGGATTAAAACTTCATGGGAGAGCAGGATGGGTAGCTTTAAGATTATTTATTGTCTTAGGGTTACTATTGCTGTGATGAAACACCATGGTCAAAGAGCACATTGGGTAAGAAAGTGTCTACTTGGCTTACATTTCACATCATAGTTCATCAGTGAAGGAAGCCAGGACAGGAAATCGAACAGGGTGGGAACCTGGAGGCTGGAGCTGAGGCAGAGGCCATGGAGGGCACTGCTGACTGACATGCCTTCATGGCTTGCTCAGCCTGCTTCTTATAGAATCCAGGACCACAAGTCTTAGGCACCACCCATGATGGGCTTAGCCTTCCCCCCTCAATCACGGATTGAGAAAATGCCTTACAGGCTTGCCCACAGTTACATCTGTACTGGGTGGTTTTGTGTGCCAACCTGACAGCAACTAAAATCATCAGAGAGGAAGGAGCCTCAGCTGAGGAAATGACTCCATGAGATCTTTACTCTAAGGCATTTTTTCAATAAGCAGCACCTTCCATGGCCTCTGTATCAGCTCCTGCCTTCAGGTTCCTACCCAGTGTGAAATTCTTTTTTTTTTTTTTTTTATTGAGTATCTTCTTCATTTACATTGCCAATGGTAAAACCTTTCCCAATTTCCCCCTCCCAAAAGCCCCCCTCCCCAACGATTCCCTCCCCCTTCTCCCTCCCCCTGCCTCCATGTATATGCCCCTCTACCAGACACAGTCCCACCTCCTCCCCAACTCCCCCCCACCCCCGATCTGTTTCCCTTTGTTGTGGCCTCTATTGAGCCTTTACCTGACCAAAGACCACTCCTCCCACTGATGCCCAAAAAGGCATTCCTCTGCCACATTTTTGGCTAGAACCATGTGTACCCCTTGGTTGATGATTCAGTCCCTGGGAGTCTTGGGGTGTCTGGGTGTCCGAAGTCATTGTTTTTCCCATGGGGTGATATACCCCTTCAGTTCCTCCGGACAACCCTCCAGATCCTCCGTTGGGGACCCCAAGCTCAGTCCAAGCTTGGTTGCTAGTTTCTGCTTCTGGATTCATAAGACTCTGGCAGGGCCCCTCTGGAGACAGCCATGGCATGCTCCCTTTGGTACATGCTTCTCATCGTAGTGTCGGGGTTTGCTGACTATTTATAGGATGAATCCCCAGGTAGGGCACTCACTGGGTGGCCTTTACTGCAGACTCTGCTCCACACATTGCCTCCCTTGTTGCTCCTGTGAGCATTTTGTTCCATTTCTCAGAGGAACCATAGCTCCCTCACTTAAGTCATTCTTCTGGAGCTTCCTGTGCTGGGTGAATTGCAACTTGTTTATTTTGAGCTTTTGAACTAGCATCCACTTATTAGTGAGTGCATACCATGTGCTTTCTTTTGTGACTGGGATACCTCGCTCAGGATGACACTTTCTAGTTCCATCCATTTGCCTAAGAATTTCATGAATTCATTGTTTTTAAAAGCTGAATAGTACTCCATCGTGAATATGTGTATATATATATATATATATATATATATATATATATATATATATATATATATATAGCATAGTTTCTGTATCCATTCCTCTGTTGAGGGACATCTGGGATCTTTCCAGCTTCTGGCTATTATAAATAAGGCACCTATGAACATAGTGGAGCATGTGTCCTTATTACATGTAGGAGCACTTTCTGGGTATAGGCCCAGGAGTGGTATAGCTGGGTCCACAGATAGTACTATGTCTAATTTTCTGAGGAATCGCCAAACTGATTTCCAGAGTAGTTTTACAAGCTTGGAATCCCACCAACAATGGAGAAGTGTTCCTCTTTCCCCACATCCTCTCCAGCATCTGCTGTCCCCTGAGTTTTTCACCATAGCCATTCTGACTGGTGTAAGGTGTTGTTTTGATTTGCATTTCCCTGATAACTAAGGATGCTGAACATTTCTTTAGGTGCTTTAGAGCTATTTGAGTTTCCTCAGTTGAGAATTCCCTGTTTAGCTCTGTACCCCATTTTTTAATAGGGTTATTTAATTCTCTGGAGACCAACTTCTTGAGTTCTTTGTATACGTTGGATATTAGCCCTCTATCAGATGTAGGGTTAGTAAAGATCTTTTCCCAACTTGTTGGCTGCCGTTTTGCCCTATTGACTGTGTCCTTTGCCTTACAATGAAATTCTTAAAATGCTAAAGAAAGTGCTGCAGGAAAGGATTTTAGATATGCTCACACAAAGAAATGACAAACTTTTTAGGGAAGCATAAAAATTAAAAACAAAACAAGACCTCCACACAAAAAGAGGCATGAAAATGGGGACAGACAGGGTTAGTTGGGAAAGAGAAGGGTCAGCAGGTGTGGGAGGGGAGATAAAGGCAGACCATGGAGGGGGGCACAAGCACCGTCTGGAGCATACTCCCAAATACACAAACCACCACTAGTAGCAACACCAACAAAATGTAGGGTTCAGAGAGATGTCTCTGCAGGTAAGGCTCTGGCTGCTCTAGAAGAGGACCTGGGTTGCGGTTCCAGCACCCATATGGTACCCTGCATCCACCTGTAAATCCAGTTCCAGGGGATCCTTTTAGCCTGTGTGGACACTGTACCCCTTAAAAACAAAAACCATAACAAAACAAAGTGCAAAGAAATCAGGAGCACTCTGAAAATTATGCAAAATGACACAGATTCCTCAGTGGGGGTTCCATCCAGCTTTGCCTAACTGGTTTACAGGAGGCAAGGCTATGGTTTGAGCACAGCTGAGTTTATGCTGTTTCCTCCTCTTCACAGGCTTCAGTGGGGTGCACAGATGGGGGATGACCACACTTCCCACCCTGGGACAAAGTCTTAAAGGTGAGTCACTTAAAGAGAACAAATGACCGGCCTGAACAAGGTGCTTTTTGGAGGGAGCTCTTGTGTCCCAGCAGATGACCCTCACACTTTGTGAAATGGAATTAAAGAAAGAAGCACTGGGACGTAGGTCTCCTGGTTCCTGCTCCACGACAGTTCCTTCACGCTCTAAAATTACTGTGCAACCCTACGCAAGATATATAACCTCTCTGGTGTTCAGTTCCCTCAAGAGTGGGCTTTAGAGACATGCGTGCATATTGTCACTGGATGCTACAAGGCCTCTCTTCTAATATAAGTCCCTGCCTTTTCTTGTTCTCTAATTCTTGTTTTGGAGACAGCAAGAGAGACATTAGGATGTCCTTTTCTGTTTTGTAATTCTGGAATTCCATAATCAAACCTGGCTATTGGATCTGAGCTTGTTTTGGGTCTGTGTAATTCAGCTTTGACTGCAATAAATATCTGAGTCAATCAGTTTATAAAGGGAAGAGGTTTATTTTGACTTATATTTATTGATAGGGATCTCCATCTGTGGTTGGTGAGTGCTGGGGGCCTGCCTGGATGGAATGGGTTGAAGTGGGATGCAGCAGTGAATGCAGGCCAGAAGGAAACATAGCTCGTTCTTACTGTTTGTGGGGGAAATTTAACTCTTTATCTCTCTTATTACTTACTTTATTCTCTTTTTATTTACTCCATGCTTGAATAAGCACTGGAAAACTTAGCTCTCACATACTTTATAAACAAGGACAGAGCTTGAGGAATTGAGTAGAGGATGTATTGCTAAAGTTCCTTTCCTCTCAACTGGAAAGGGAAGAGAGAGGCTTGTGGCAACTAATATTTAGTGAACCAGGAAAAGAAAGTCATGCTTGCAGAAAGAAAAATGTTTACACAGGCAATATGCATAGAAATACACGATATTATACACACACAGAGACACATTCACATATTTTGTCGGGCCCAACCACCTGTCTCATCTGCTCCACACGTATTCATGCATACTTACATACACACACCTATACTTAGGCACACACACACACACACACACACACACACACACACACACACACGTATTTGGTAGATGGAGCAAAAGCCCCCATGAGAAGGTTTCATTGAGCAAGCACCAGTACAGAGAGAACACACCCATTCTGAATAAAAAAATAAGTTCCAACCTTTATTGCTTAGAGAAAGAAAACTTCTGCCTTTTTATTGTGTATGAAAAGCTCTGTCCTCGCCAGCATGAAGAATCCTGCTGTTAAGGAAAATCCTGTCTCATGCGAATAAGAAGTCTCGCTGCTCCCTCTGCTCTCTTACTGTCACTGCCCCTAGTTCTTGCGCTGTTTCAGGACACACGATCACATGGTTTTATAAGCAACTTTTTTTCAAAAGTTCACCACAAGTTCAAACATAAGTTCAAGCCATAAATTGAATAAGAAGTTGCAACAGAGATGTTTTACATGTGTTTCCATTAAAGACTACTTATCTAATTAAGCATTCATTATCTGTCACTAGCTCCATAGATTAGTTAAGAGTTTAAAACAGCAATTCTTGTGTCTTAAGTTAGCATGGTTTTGTCAAGAGGCAAATCATCTGCTTAGTGTCTCATTAGATTAGAGGTTTGGTATAGACGAGTCCAGTTATTGTTTTAGTTTCTGCCCTTGCACCTACAATAAACTGTTCATTTCCAGTTTATGACGTTTAGTTATCAGATAATGGTTTCATAGCTAGCATAAAAAGAATGTTTTCCACGATCATAAATCCATGTTGAGCTTTCTTTTTTATCTTAGTGCAATTAGCCTGTGACACATGAAGGTTTACCAAGTCTAATTCAGCCTCCAAACATAGAGGGCTCAAAATTATCTGTATAAATTACGGAATTCCATAGAATCATTATTAAGAATTAAGAAATCATCTATTTCTCTACATTGCATTGCTACAAGATAGTACATCTTTGTTGAACTGCAGAAAATCTGCCTAATGGGGTAGGCTAATGTCCAGGGATCATCATACTACTTGATAATGACAGGACAGGCATAACAAGAATCAGTTCTGAGATGAACTCTCTTGTTTAGAGTCTATCCATCACAGCCATGCAAAATGATCCGTTTCTTTCTCATCTCCCCTAGATGGCTATCCCCACAATTGTGGGTCTTGGACTGGATGAACCATTTATCTCTGCAGAAAATCATTTATCTCTCTGGTTCAGGACTGCAGATGCAATGTGGCCTCTGCTCCTGTCAGAGTGCTTTCCTTGAAAATCAACCCTTCCCTCCTGAAGGGGCTCTTGTGAGGCATTTTGTTACATAATTAAGACAATTTACCTGAAACTATGACATTTTTGTTAATTCTTTGAGAATATCGTACATAGACGCTGTGAGATTGCATTTACCTCTCATTTCTCCTCTGTCTCCTCCCAGAACCACCCTCATCCCTGCCTCCTAGGTCTATGGCCTCTTTTAAAAGTAATGTTATTTTTAAGCATTTTATTTAAAATTAACACCTATATTCACTTTCTTCCAATTCTTCCTTTGTCTTCCTTATCACGTTCCCTTCCAACTTTATGTTCTCTCTATTTTTCTTTTAATTTTTATTTAAAAATAATTGAGTATTAAATTAATTTATATCATTTGCTCTTCTCTTTTTTCCCTTCAACCCCTCCTATGTTCCTACACTTGCCACTCTTTATATTTCTTGTCTTTAATTGTGTTATCGGTATACACAACACACACAAACACACACACTTATACCCTCTCCCAACATACCACACACAAACACATACACACATATATACACACATACACACACAGAACTTCCCCAACATAACACAACCTACACATATACACATACCCTCTCTATATAAACATAATATACACAAATACTCCCCCCAAATACCAATATGATATACACACACATGCATATTCATGCCACCCCACATATATAATACTCCCTATTTATACACATACACACATATCTCCCACAAATATGTACATATACAAACACCCACAAATGCACATACACATCTACATATATTCATATACCCCCATACACACATATACGCATATACTCCTTACATATTGACATATGCATATATACAAACACACATCTACGTACATCCACATACCCCCATACACACATATACATATCACACTTATACCTCTCACATCCCAACATATACATATATACGTACACACACAGACACACATATATACCTCCATATCCATACCCCCCACACACAGATAGCACCCCTCACATTAAGGTAACCTGCTTAGTCCATTTAATGTTACTTGTATGTATTCCCTGGGAAGAATAATTTTCCCTCTCACCACATTCCTTGGTTATCTATACTTCTTTATCTAGGGGTGAGGGACCATGAGGGTCCCCCTTCCACATTAGTGTGTCTACTGTTGCTATCCTTTCCCAGGTCATTTTAGGCAGCTGTACTGCTGAGGTATCATAGATGAAGGGTCTCTGTAACTTCTTGGGTACAGACTCTCTCAGCACACTTTCTGGTCCTCTGATCTTGCAATCTTTCCACCCTGTGTTCTATGATGTTCCCTGAGTCGTAGGTGCAGTTGTGATGTAGATGTATCCTTAGGGGCTAGGCTTCCTATATTAAGTTATCTCTGCACTTTGAGCAGCTGTGCTGTGGTTTTCTGTTATGGTCTTTCTCTCCTTCAAAGAGATGCTTTTTTGATGAGGAGAGCTAGAATGATCTGTTGGTATAAGGATACATTTGGTATGCAGTTAGGAATTATGCTTGTTTAGTAAAGCAGCAGCGGCAGGCTCTCCTTTAAGGCCCATGACTTCACTAGCCCAGGATAGTTGGCTGGTTTTACAATATGAGGCATGATTTCCCTCCTGTTTTGTGGACCTTAAGTCCAATTGGACAAGTGTTGGCTACTTCTGAGCTATGTCTGCCACTAATGGACCTTTAGGGATATCTCAGATGAAACAGCTTTATTTCATATATGTGTATTATCTATCTATCTAAATTTATTTTTTATTTTATTTTTAGTGTTTCATTTCTTTTTTGTATTTTATTTACATTCAAATGTTGTCCCCCTTTCCTGTTTCCCCTGGGCAAACCCCGTATCCCATCCCCCCTTACCCTGCTTCTGTGGGGGTGCTCCACCACCCACCTACCCACTCCCACTTCACTGCCCTAACATTTCTCGACACTGGGGCGTCAAGCCTTTACAGGACTAAGGGCCTCCCTTTCCATTGATGCCAGATAAGGCCTCTTCAGTTCCTTCAGTCCTTCCTCTAACTCCTCCATTGGGGTCTCTGTACTCAGATGGTTGTCTGAGAGCATCCACCTCTGTATTGGTTAGGATCTGGCAGAACTGCTCATGAGACAGCTGTATCAGGCTCCTGTCAGCAAGCACTTCTTGGCATCTGCATGAGTGTCTTAGTTTGGTGTCTGCATGTGGGTTGGACTGTCAGGTGGGGCAGTCTCTGGATGGCCTTTACTTCAGTCTCAGCTCCACTTTTTATATTTCATTTAGACAGGAGCAATTCTGGGTTACAATTTTGGAGAAAGGTGGGTGGCACCATTCCTCAACCAGGGGGCCATGCCTAACCTCTGGATATGGTCTTGACAGGTTCTCCCTCCCCTTTGTGGGGTATTTCAGCTAATGTCTTCCTCATAGGATTCTGGGAGGCTCTTGCTTTTCTAGCATCTGGGACTTTCTGGTTGCTACCCCCAGTTACCCAGCCCCCATTGCTATTCACCTTCAATCAATTTCTTGACTCTCTGTCCCCCATCTCCCATACCTGACTTTCCCCTCCTTTTCCCTCCCCTTCTTCTCTTCCTCTCAAGTCCCTCCCACACTTTACTTACTTTGATTATTGTGTTCACCCTTCTAAGTAGGACTGAAGAATCCACTCTTTGGTCTTTTTCCTGTTGAGTTTCATGTGGTTAATGAGCTGTATCATGGGTCTTCCATGCACTTTGCCTAATACCCACTTACCAGTGAGTACACACAGTGTGTGGTCTTTTGTGACTGAGTTATCTCACTCAGGATGATATTTTTTGATCCATCTACTTGCCTAAGAATTTTATGAATTCAGTACCTTTAATAGCTGAGTAGTATTCCATTGTGTAAATGTATCACATTTTCTGCATCCATTCCTCTGTTGAGGGACATCTGGGCTGCTTCCAGATTCTGGCTATTATAAATATGGCTGCTATGAACATAGTGGAGCAGGTGTTTCTATTAGATGTTGGAGCATCTTCTTGGTATATCTGGGTTGTCCAGTAGTACTATGTCCAATGTTCTGAGGAACTGCTAAACTGATTTCCAGAGTGGTTATACCAGCTTGCAATCCCACCAGAAATGGAGGAGTGTTCCTCTTTCTCCACATCCTTACCAGCATCTGATGTAACCCGAGTCTATGGTCTTAGCCATTCTGATTGATGTGAGGTTGTTTTCATTTGCATTTCTCTAATGACTAAGGATGTTGAACATTTCTTTAGGTGCTTCACAACAATTTGGTATTCCTCAGTTGAGAATTCTTTGTTTAGCTCTGTACCCCATTTTTTAATAGGGTTACTTGATTCTCTGGAGTCTAACTTCTTGAGTTCTTTGTATATATTGGATATTAGCCCTCTAGAGGATGTAGGATTGGTAAAGATCTTTTCCCAATCTATTAGTTGCTGTTTTGTCCTATTGACAGTGTCCTCTGCCTTATAGAAGCTTTGCAATTTTATGAGATCCCATTTGTCAATTCTTGATCTGAGAGCATACAGTATTGGTGTTCTATTCAGGAAATTTCCCCCTGTGCCCATGTGCTCAAGGCTCTTCCCTACTTTCTTTTTTGTTAGTTTCAGTGTATCTGGTTTTATGTGGAGGTCCTTGATCCACTTGATCCACTTGAGCTTTGTACAAGGAGATAAGAATGGATTGATTTGTATTCTTCTACATGCTAAATGCCAGGCGAACCATCACCATTTGTTGAAAATGCTGTCTTTAGGAGGACTTAAGTGAGGGTGCTATGGTTCCTCTGAGAAAGGGAACATAATACTCACAGGAGCAATAAGGGAGGCAATGTGTGGAGCAGAGGCTGAAGTAAAGGCCACCCAGCAACTGCCCTACCTGGGTATTCATCCTATAAACAGTCACCAAACCCCAACACTATGACAAGAAGCGTGTACCAAAAGGAGCATGCCATGGCTGTCTCCAGAGGGGCCTTGCCAGAGCCTTACAAATACAGAGGCAGAAACTAGCAACCAACTATTGGACTGGGCTTGGGGTCCACAATGGAGGATCTGGAGGGTGGCCCAGAGGAGCTGAAGGGGTTTACAGCCCCATGGGAAGAACAATGACTTTGGACACTCAGACACCCCAAGACTCCCAGGGACTGAACCATCAACCAAGGGGTATACATGGTTCCAGCCAAAAATGTGGCAGAGGAATGCCTTGTTGGGCATCAGTGGGAGGAGTGGTCTTTCATCAGGTAAAAGCTCAATAGAGGCCCCAACAAAGGGAAACGGACGGGGGTGGGGTGGGGGTGGGAGCAGGTGGGAGTGTGTCGGGTAGAGGGGCATATACATGGAGGCAGGGGGTGGTTGGAGGGGTAGGGAATATTTGGGGAGGGGGCTTTTGGGAGGGGAAAATTGGGAAAGGTTTTACTATTAGCAATGTAAATGAAGAGGATACTTAATAAAAAATAAAAATACAAAAACAAAACAAAACAAAAACAAAAACAAAAACAAAAAAGCAAGAAAATGTTGTCTTTTTTTTTTTCCACTGGATGGTTTTAGCTCCCTTGTCAAAGATCAAGTGACTATAGGTATGTGGGTTCATTTCTGGGTCTTCAATTCTATTCCACTGATCTACCTACCTGTCATTGTACCAATGCAGTTTTTATCACTATTGCTCTGTAGTACAGCGTGAGGTCAGGGATGCTGATTCTGCCAGAAGTTCTTTTAATGTTGAGAATAGTTTTCGCTATCCTTGGTTTTTTGTTATTCCAGATGAATTTGCAAATTGCTCCTCTTAGTTCTATGAAGAATTGAGTTGGGATTTTGATGGGGATTGCATTGAATCTGTATATTGCTTTTGGCAAGATGGCCATTTTTACTGTATTAATTCTGCCAATCCACTAGCAAGGGAGATATTTTTCTCTTCTGAGGTCTTTGATTTCTTTCTTCAGAGACTTGAAGTTCTTGTCATACAGGCCTTTCACTTGTTTGGTTAGAGTTACACCAAAATACTTTATATGTTTGTGGCTATTTTGTGAAGGGTGTAATTTCCTTAATTTCTTTCTCAGTCTGTTTATTCTATGAGTATAGGAAGGGTACTGATTTTTTTGGGTTAATTTTATATCCAGTCACTTTGCTGAAGTTGTTTATCAGGTTTAGGAGTTCTCTGGTAGAGTTTTGGGGTTCACTTAAGTATACTATCATATCATCTGCAAATAGTGATATTTTGTTTCTTCCTTTCTAATTCATATCCCTTTGACCTCTTTTTGTTGTCTAATTATTCTGGCTAGAACTTTGAGTACTATATTGAATAGGTATCGAGAGAGTGGGCAGCCTTGTCTAGTCCCTAATTTTAGTGGGATTGCTTCAAGTTTCTTTCCATTTAGTTTGTTGTTGGCTACTGGTTTGCTGTATATTGCTTTTTACTATGGTCATGGTTTAGGTATGGGCCTTGAATTCCTGATCTTTCAAGACCTTATCATGAAAGGGTGTTGGATTTTGTCAAATGCTTTCTCAGCATCTAATGAAATGATCATGTTGTTTTTCTTTGAGTTTGTTCATGTAGTGTATTATGTTGATGGATTTCTGCATATTGAACTATTCCTGCATCACTGGGATGAAGGCTACTTGATTATGATGGATGATCCTTTTTAATGTGTTCTTGGATTCAGTTTGTGAGAATTTTATTGAGTATTTTTGCATCGATATTCATAAGGGAAATTGGTCTGAATTTCTCCTTCTTTATAGGGTCTTTGTGTAGTTTAGGTATCAGAGTAATTGGGACTTCATAGAATGAATTGGGTAGTGTTCTTTCTGTTTCTATTTTGTGGAATAGTTTGGAGAGTATTGGTATTAGGTCTTCTTTGAAAGTCTGATAGAACTCAGCACTAAACCTAACTGGTCCTGGGCTTTTCCTGGTTGGGAGACAATTGATGACTGCTTCTATTTCATTAGGGGTTATGGGACTGTTTAGATTGTTTATCTGATCCTGATTTAACTTTGGTATTTGGTATCTGTCTAGGAAATTGTCCATTTCATCAAGATTTTCCAGTTGTGTTGAATAAAGGCTTATGTAGCAGGATATGATGAGGTTTTTAGGATTTTCTAGATTTCCATTCTTATGTCTCCCTTTTCATTTCGGATTTTGTTAATTTGGATACTGTCTCTGTTCCCCTGGCTAAGGGTTTATCTATATTGTTGATTTTCTCAAAGAACCAGCTCCTGGATTGGTTGATTCTTTGTATAGTTCTTTTTGTTTCTACTTGGTTGATTTCAGCCCTGAGTTTGATTATTTCCTGCTGTCTACTCCTCTTGGGTGTATTTGCTTAATTTTCTTCTAGAGCTTTCAGATGTGCTGTTAGGCTGCTAGTGTATGCTCTCTCCAGTTTCTTTTTGGAGGCACTCAGAGCTATGAGTTTTCCTCTTAGCACTGTATTCATTGTGTCCCATTTTGGGTGTGTTGTGCCTTCATTTTCATTAAATTCTAAAAAATCTTTATTTTTTTTCTTCCTTGACCAAGTTATCATTGAGTCGAGCGTTGTTCAGCTTCCATGTGTATGGAAGCTGTTTCTGTTGTTTTTGTTGCTATTGAAGACCAGCCTTAATCCATAGTGGTATGATAGGATGCATAGGATTATTTCAATCTTCTTGTATCTGTTGAGGCCTGTTTTGCCACCAATATTGTCAGTTTTGGAGAAGGTACCATGAAGCGCTGAGAAGAAGGTATATACTTTTGTTTTAGGGTGAAAAGTTCTCTAGATATATTTTAAATCCATTTGGTTCAGAACTTCTAGTAGTTTCACTGTTTCTCTGTTTAGTTTCTATTTCCATGATGAGAGTGGGGTGTTGAACTCTCCCACAATTATTGTGTGAGGTGCGATTTGTACTTTGAGTGTTAGTAAAGTTTTTTCATGAACATGGGTGCACTTGCAGTTGGAGCATAGATGTTCAGAAGTGAGAGTTTGTAGGTTTTTCCTTTGATGAGTATGAACTGTCCTTCCTTATCTTTTTTGATGTCTTTTGGTTGAAAGTCGATTTTATTTGATATTAGAATGGTTACTCTAGCTTGTTTCTTGGGACCATTTGCTTGTAAAAACATTTCCAGCTCTTTACTCTGATGTAGTATTTGTCTTTGACACTGAGGTGTATTTCTTGTATGCAGCAAAATCCTGGGTTCTCTTTATGTATCCAGTCTGTTAGTCTATATCTTTTTATTGGGTAATTGAGACCATTGATGTTAAGGGATATTAAGGAAAACCTACTGATGCTTTCTGTTATTTTTGATGTTATTTTTATGTTTGTGTGGCTATCTTCTTTTGGGTTTGCTGAAAGAAGATTACTTTCTTGCTTTTTCTAAGGTGTAGTTTCCCTCCTTGTGTTTGGAGTTTTCCATATATTATCCTTTGTAGGGCTGAATTTGTTGAAAGACATTGTGTAAATTTGTTTTTGTTGTGGAATATGTTGGTTCCTCCATCTATGGTAATTCATAGTTTTGCTGTATATAGTTGTCTGGGCTGGCATTTATGTTCTCTGAGGGTCTGTATGAGATCTCCCCAGAATCTTCTAGCTTTTATCATCTCTGGTGAGAAGTCTGGCATAATTTTGATAGGTTTGCTCTTATATGTTACTTGACTTTTTCCTCTTACTGCTTTTAATATTCTTTGTTTTGTGCATTTAGTGTTTAGACTATTATGTGACAGGATGTATTTCTGGTCCAGTCTATCAGTTTCTTGTGTGTTTATATGCCTTTCTTTCTTTAGGTTAGAGAAGTTTTCTTCTATATTTTGTTGAAGATATTTAGTGATCCTTTAAGTTGGAATCTTCACTCTCTTCCATACCTATTATCTTTAGGTTTGGTATTTTCATTGTGTCCTGGATTTCCTGGATATTTTGGGTTAGGAGCTTTTTGCATTTCACATTTTCTTTGACTGTTGTGGCAATGTTTTCTATGGTATCTTCTGCACCTGAGATTCTCTCTTCTAACTCTTGAATTCTGTTGGTGATGCTTGCATCTATGACTCCTGATCTCTTTCCTAGGTTTTCTGTCTCCAGAATTGTCTCCTTTTATGACTTCTTTATTGTTACTATTTCCATTTTTAGGTCCTGGATGGGTTTGTTCAGTTTCTTCACCTGTTTGGTTGTATTTTCTTGTAATTCTTTAAGGGATATTTGTGGTTTCCTCTTTAAGGGCTTCTTCCTATTTACCTGTGTTCTCCTGTATTTCTTTAACAGGATTATTTATGTCCTTCTTAAAGTCCTTTATCATTCTCATTGTTGTGATGTTAAATCAGCATCTTTCTTTTCCAGTGTATTGGTGTATCCAGGGCTTGCTGTGGTGGGAGAACTGGGTTCTGATTATGCCAAGTAGCCTTGGTTTCTGTTGCTTATGTTCTTGCCCTTGCTTCTCACCATCTGGTTATCTCTGGTGTTAGTTGGTGTGACTCTTCTGAGTAAAGCATCTATGAACATAGCTGAACAAGTGCCTTTGTGGTGGCATGGAACATCTTTTGGGTCCATGCCCAGGATTGGTGTAGCTGAGTCTTGGGATAGAACTATTCCAAATTTTATGAGTATCTGCCAAATTGATTTCCAGAGTAGTTATATAAGTTTTCACTCCCAGAGGCAATGGAGGAGTGTTCTCTTGCTTCACATGCTCATCATCATGCTCTGTCCCTTGGATTTTTGATCTTAGCCAATCTGATGAGTGTAAGGTGGAATCTCAGGGTCATTTTGATTTGTATTTCCTTGATGACCAAGCATGTTTTGCATTTCTGTAAGTGCTGCTAAGCCATTAAAAATTCCTCTGTGGAGAATTTTCTATTTAGCTCTGTACTCCATTTTTTTTTTTAGGTATATCTCTTTTTCAATTTTATTTTTTACTTATTCACTTTACATTCTGCTCCTTGCCCTTCTCCTGGTCATCCCTTCACACAATCCTTCCTCTACCCCCTTTTCTTCTGAGTGGGCCCCTGGGTATCCCCCCCTACCCTGGCACTTAAAGTCTCTGAGAGGCTAGGTATGTTTCCCTCTGAGGCCAGACAAGTTGGCACAGCTAGAAGGACACATCCCACCTACAGGCAACAGCTTTTGAATAGCCCCATTTCTAGTTTTTTTGGGACCCACATGAAGACCAAGGTGATTATCTGCTACATATATGTGGGAGACCTAGGTTCAGATCATGTTATGTTCTTTGGTTGGTAGTTCAGATTCTAAAATCCCCAAAGGATCCAGGTTAGTTGACTTTGTTAGTCTTCCTGTGGAGTTTCTATCCAGAGCCTGCGATCCTTCCTCCTATTCTTCCATAAGCTTCCACAGCTTAAAAACAACTCCAGAAAAGGGGCTGGATAAAAAATTAGCTCACAGAACTAATTAGCCCTTCTTTATACAAATAATTAACTGGATGATAAAGAATCAGGGAATAGTGAAGATTTTTCCCAGTCTGTAGGTTGCTGATTTGTCCTATTGATTATGTTCTTCACCTTACAAAACCTCAGTTGCATGAGGTCCCATTTATCAACTCTTGATCTTAGAACCTGCACCACTGGAGTTCTGTTTAGGAAATTTCCCCCTGTGCCAATGAGTTTGAGGCTGTTTCCCACTTTCTCTTTTATTAGATTCAATGTATCTGGTTTTATGTTGAGGTCCTTGATCAACTTGGAGTTGAGCTTTGTGCAAAGTGACAAATATGGGTCTATTTCCATTTTTCTACATACAGACTTCAAGTTAGACCAGTAACATTTATTGAAGATGCATTCTTTTTTCTGTTGCATATTTTTGGCTTCTTTGTCAAAGATCAAGTGTCTCTAAGTTCATTTCTGGGTCTTCATTTCTATTCCATTCATCAACATGTCTGTTTCTGTATCAATACTATGCAGTTTCTGTCAGTATTTCTCTGTAGCACAGCTTGAGGTGAGGGATGGTGATATCCCCCAGAAGTTCTTTATTGTTTATAATTGCTTTTGCTATTCTGTTTTTTGCTTGTATGAAATTTAGAATTGCTCTTTCCATGTCTATGTAATAAGGACACATGCTTCACTATGTCCATAGCAGCCCTATTTATAATAGCCAGAAGCTGGAAAGAACCCAGATGTCCTTCAACAGAGGAATGGGTACAGAAAATGTGGTCCATTTACACAATGGAGTACTACTCATTTATTAAAAACAATGAATTCATGAAATTCCTAGGCAAATGGATGGAACTAGAAAGTGTCATTCTGAGTGAGGAGGTAACCAGATCACAAAAGAACACACATGGTGTGCATTCATTGATAAGTGGATATTAGTTCAAAAGCTCAGAATAAACAAGATACAATTCATAGACCACAGGAAGCTCAAGAAGAAGGAAGACCAAAGTGTGAGTGTTTTGGTTTTTCTGAGAAAGGAAACAAATTACTCATAGGAGCAATTATGGAGACAAAGTGTGGAGCAGAGACTAAAGGAAAGGCTACCCAGAAACTGTCCTACCTGGGGATTCATCCTATAAACAGTCACCAAACCATGACACTATTATGGATGACAAGAAGTGTATACCAAAAGGAGCCTGTTATGGTTGTCTCCAGAAGGGCCCTGCCAGAGTCTTACAGATACAGAGGCAGATACTAGTAGCCAACCATTGAACTGAGAGTAGGGTCCCCAATGGAGGAGCTAAAGGGGTTTGCAGCTCCATGGGAAGAATGATGATGTTGGCCAATCAGACCTCCCAGGGCTCCCAGGGACTAAGCCATCAACCAAGGGGTACACGTGATTCCAGCTCACAGTTGTGGTGGAGGATGCTTTGTCAGTTGGGCATCAGTGGGATGAGAGGTCCTTGGTCCTATGAATGCTTGATAGATGCCCCAGAGTGGGGAAATTGAGGGGGGTGTGTGGAGTGTGTTGGGTGGAGGAGCATCTTCTTGGAGGCAGGGGGTGGGAGGATGGGTTGGGGGTTTTCTGGGAGGGGAAAACCAGGGAAAGGATATAACATTTTAAAGGTAAATGAAGAATATAATCAATAAAAAGTAAAAAAATCTACCAACCACCACCACCAACAACAAAAGAGTTGTGTTGGAATATTGATGGGAATTGTGGTGAATCTGTAGATTGCTTTTGGTAAAATGATCACTTTTCCTATGTTCATCCTACCAATCCCTGAGCATGGGAGATCTCTCAATTTTCTAAGGTCTTCTTTGATTTCTTTCTTGAGAGAATTGAAATTGTTGTCATATAGTTCTTTCTCTTATTTGATTAGAGTTACCACAAGATATTTTATATTATTTGTGACTATTGTGAAGGATGAAGTCTGGTGTAATTCTGGCAGATCTGACTTTTTATGTTACATTGCCTTTTTTCCTTTTAATATTCTTTCTTTGTTCTGTGCATTTGGTGTTTTGATTATTATTATTTTTTTTGCTTTTTGTTACATATAATTTAATACTAAAAATCAAATACAGGAACAACAAAAAGAACAAAAGGCATTTCCAAATTTTCTGAATCTATTACAACTCCAGGAACCAGGGAGAATTGGGAGTGTTTTCTTTTTTTTTTTTTTTCCCAAACTTAAACTTTTTTTTTCTAATTTTTTTATTCGATATAATTTTTTATTTACATTTCAAATGATTTCCCCTTTTCTAGCCCCCCACTCCCCAAAAGTCCCATAAGCCCCCTTCTCTCCCCCTGTCCTCCCACCCACCCCTTCCCACTTCCCCGTTCTGGTTTTGCCGAATACTGCTTCACTGAGTCTTTCCAGAACAAGGGGCCACTCCTCCTTTCTTCTTGTACCTCATTTGATGTGTGGATTATGTTTTGGGTATTCCAGTTTTCTAGGTTAGTATCCACTTATTAGTGAGTGCATACCATGATTCACTTTTTGAGTCTGGGTTACCTCACTTAGTATGATGTTCTCTAGCTCCATCCATTTGCCTAAGAATTTCATGAATTCATTGTTTCTAATGGCTGAATAGTACTCCATTGTGTAGATATACCACATTTTTTGCATCCACTCTTCTGTTGAGGGCTACCTGGGTTCTTTCCAGCTTCTGGCAATTATAAATAGGGCTGCTATGAACATAGTAGAGCATGTATCCTTATTACATGGTGGGGAATCCTCTGGGTATATGCCCAGGAGTGGTATAGCAGGATCTTCTGGAAGTGAGGTGCCCAGTTTTTGGAGGAACCGCCAGACGATTTCCAGAGTGGTTGTACCAATTTGCAACCCCACCAGAAGTGGCGGAGTGTTCCTCTTTCTCCGCACCCTCTCCAACACCTGCTGTCTCCTGAATTTTTAATCTTAGCCATTCTGACAGGTGTAAGATGAAATCTTAGGGTTGTTTTGATTTGCATTTCCCTAATGACTAATGAAGTTGAGCATTTTTTAAGATGCTTCTCCGCCATCCGAAGTTCTTCAGGTGAGAATTCTTTGTTTAACTCTGTACCCCATTTTTTAATAGGGTTGTTTGGTTTTCTGGAGTCTAACTTCTTGAGTTCTTTATATATATTGGATATTAGCCCTCTATCTGATGTAGGATTGGTGAAGATCTTTTCCCAATTTGTTGGTTGCCGATTTGTCCTCTTGATGGTGTCCTTTGCCTTACAGAAACTTTGTAATTTTATGAGGTCCCATTTGTCAATTCTTGCTCTTAGAGCATACGCTATTGGTGTTCTGTTCAGAAACTTTCTCCCTGTACCGATGTCCTCAAGGGTCTTCCCCAGTTTCTTTTCTATTAGCTTCAGAGTGTCTGGCTTTATGTGGAGGTCCTTGATTCATTTGGATTTGAGCTTAGTACAAGGAGACAAGGATGGATCAATTCGCATTCTTCTGCATGCTGACCTCCAGTTGAACCAGCACCATTTGTTGAAAAGGCTATCTTTTTTCCATTGGATGTTTTCACCCCCTTTGTCGAGGATCAAGTGGCCATAGGTGTGCGGGTTCATTTCTGGATCTTCAATCCTGTTCCATTGATCCTCCTGCCTGTCATTGTACCAATACCATGCAGTTTTTAACACTATTGCTCTGTAGTATTGCTTGAGGTCAGGGATACTGATTCCCCCAGACTTTCTTTTGTTGCTGAGAATTGTTTTAGCTATCCTGGGTTTTTTGTTATTCCAGATGAATTTGATAATTGCTCTTTCTAGCTCTGTGAAGAATTGAGTTGGGATTTTGATGGGTATTGCATTGAATCTGTATATTGCTTTTGGCAAAATGGCCATTTTAACTATATTGATTCTGCCGATCCATGAGCATGGGAGGTTTTCCCATTTTTTGAGGTCTTCTTCCATTTCCTTCTTCAGAGTCTTGAAGTTCTTGTCATACAGATCTTTCACATGTTTGGTAAGAGTCACCCCAAGATACTTTATACTGTTTGTGGCTATTGTGAAGGGGGTCATTTCCCTAATTTCTTTCTCAGCCTGCTTATCCTTTGAGTATAGGAAGGCCACTGATTTGCTTGAGTTGATTTTATAATCTGCCCCTTTGCTGAAGTTGTTTGTCAGCTGTAGGAGTTCTCTAGTGGAGTTTTTTGGGTGACTTAGGCAGACTATCATGTCATCTGCAAATAATGATAGTTTGACTTCTTTCTTTCCAATTTGTATCCCTTTGACCTCCTTATGTTGTCGAATTGCCCGAGCTAGTACCTCAAGTACAATATTGAAAAGATAAGGAGAAAGGAGGCAGCCCTGTCTAGTCCCTGATTTTAGTGGGATTGCTTCAAGTTTCTCTCCATTTAGTTTGATGCTGGCTACTGGTTTGCTGTATATTGCTTCTACTATGTTTAGGTATGGGCCTTGAATTCCTGTTCTTTCCAAGACTTTAAGCATGAAAGGATGCTGAATTTTGTCAAATGCTTTTTCAGCATCCAATGAAATGACCATGTGGTTTTGTTCTTTGAGTTTGTTTATGTAGTGGATTGCATTGATGGATTTCCGTATATTGAATCAACCCTGCATTCCCGGGATAAAGCCTACTTGATCATGGTGGATGATCGTTTTGATGTGTTCTTGGATTCAGTTGGCAAGAATTTTATTGAGTACTTTTGCATCGATGTTCATAAGGGTGATTGGTCTGAAGTTCTCTTTCTTTGTTGGATCTTTGTGTGGTTTTGGTATCAGCGGAATTGTGGCTTCGTAGAAGGAATTGGGTAGTGTTCCTTCTGTTTCTATTTTGTGGAATAGTTTGAAGAGTATTGGTGTTAAGTCTTCTTTGAAGGTCTGATAGAATTCTGCACTGAAGCCATCTGGTCCTGTGCTTTTTTTTGGTTGGAAGACTTTCTATGACTCCTTCTATTTCTTTCAGCGTTATGGGACTATTTAGATGATCTATTTGGTCCTGATTTAATTTTGGTATTTGGTATCTGTCAAGGAAATTGTCCATTTCCTCCAGATTCTCCATTTGTGTTGAGTATAGGCTCTTGTAGTAGGATCTAATGATTTTTTTGGATTTCCTCAGTTTCTGTTGTTATGTCCCCCTTTTCATTTCTAAGTTTGTTAATTTGGATACTTTCTCTGTGCCCTTTGGTCAGTCTGGCTAAGGGTTTATCTATCTTGTTGATTTTCTCAAAGAACCAGCTCCTGGATTCGTTGATTCTTTGTACGGTTCTCTTTGTTTCCAATTGATTGATTTCAGCCCTCAGTTTGATGATTTCCTGTCTTCAACTCCTCCTGGGTGAATTGGCTTCTTTTTGTTCCAGGACTTTCAGGTGTGTCGTTAAGCTGCTAGTGTATGTTCTCTCCATTTTCTTTTTGGAGGCACTCAGGGCTATGAGTTTTCCTCTTAGCACTGCTTTCATTGTGTCCCAAAGATTTGGGTATGTTGTGCCTTCATTTTCATTAAATTCTAAAAAGTCTCTGATTTCTTTCTTTATTTCTTCTTTGGCCAAGGTGTCATTGAGTAGAGTATTATTCAGCCTCCATGTGTATGTGGGCTTTCTGTTGTTTTTGTTGCTATTGAAAACCACTCTTACACCATAGTGATCTGATAGGAGGCATGGGATTAGTTCGATCGTCTTATATTTATTGAGGTCTGCCTTGTGACCAATTATATGGTCAATTTTGGATAAGGTACCATGAGGTGCTGAGAAAAAGGTATATTCTTTTGCTTTATGGTGAAATGTTCTATAAATATCAGTCAAATCCAATTGGTCCAAAGCTTCAATTAGTTTTACTGTGTCCCTGTTTAGTTTCTGATTTCCCGATCGGTCCATTGAGGTGAGTGGAGTGTTGAAGTCACCCACAATTATTGTGTTAGGTGCAATGTGTGCTTTGAGCTTTAGTAAAGTTTCTTTTACGAATGGGGGTGCCCTTGCATTTGGCGCATAGATGTTCAGAATTGAAAGTTCTTCTTGGTGGATTTTTCATTTGACCAGCAAGAAGTGTCCCTCAGTGTCTCTTTTGATGACTTTAGGTTGAAAGTCAATTTTATCTGATATTAGAATGGCTACTCCTGCTCGTTTCCTGTGACCATTGGCTTGTAAGATTGTCTTCCAGCCTTTTACTCTAAGGTAGTTTTTATCTTTGACACTGAGGTGTGTCTCCTGTATGCAGCAAATTGTAGGGTCCTGTTTCCTTATCCAGTCTGTTAGTCTATGTCTTTTTATTGGGGAATTGAGACCATTGATGTTAAGAGATATTAAGGAATAGTGATTATTACTTCCTGTCATTTTTGATGTTCTTTTTATATTTGAGTGGTTATCTTCTTTTGGGTTTGATGAAGGAAGGTAACTATCTTGGTTTTTCCTCCTTGTATTGGAGTTTTCCTCCTATTATTCTTTGTAGAGCTGGGTTTGTGGAAAGATATTGTATAAATTTGGTTTTGTCATGGAATATCTTGGTTTCTCCATCTATGGTGAATGAGATTTTTGCTGGGTATAGTAGTCTTGGCTGACATTTGTGTTCTCTTAGAGTCTGCATGAGATCTGCCCAGGATCTTCTAGCTTTCATGGTCTCTGGTGAGAAGTCTGGTGTGATTCTGATAGGTCTTCCTTTATATGTTACTTGGCCTTTTTCTGTCACTGCCTTTAATATTCTTTCCTTGTTTAGTGCATTTGGGGTTTTGATTATTATGTGACGGGAGGTGTTTCTGCTCAGGTCCAGTCTGTCTGGAGTTCTGTAGGCTTCTTGTATATTCATAGGCATCTCTCTCTTTAAGTTAGGAAAGTTTTCTTCCATAATTTTGTTGAAGATATTTGCTGGCCCTTTCTGTTGTAAATCTTCACTCTCATCTATACCTATAATCCTTAGGTTTGGTCTTCTCATTGTATCCTGGATTTCTTGGATGTACTGGGATACAAGCCTTTTGCATTTTGCATTTTCTTTGACAGTTGAGTCAATGGTTTCTATGGTATCTTCAGCATCTGAGATTCTTTCTTTCATCTCTTGTATTCTGTTGTTTATATTTGCATCTATGGCCCCTGATTTCTTCTCAAGGTTTTCTATCTCCAAAGTTGTCTCCCTTTGTGATTTCTTAGTTGTTTCTACTTCTGTTTTTAGATCCAGGATGGTTTTGCTCAGTTCCATCATTTGTTTGTTTGTGTTTTCCTGTAATTCTTTAAGAGATTTTTGTGTATCCTCTTTCATGACTTCTGCCTGTTGACTCAAGTTCTCCTGCATTTCTTTAAGTTTTTTTTGCCTTTCTTCTTTATTGGCTTCTATCTCTTGGGCCTTATTCTCCTGCATTTCTTTAAGTGATTTTTGTGTTTACATTATACGGGTTTCTAGCTTATTCATGTTTCCTGTATTTCTTTAATAGATTCATTTATGTCCTTTTTGTGTTCTTCTAGCAGCATCATGAACAGTGATTTTAAATCCAAATCTTGTTTCTCTGATGTGTTGGTATAACCAGGATTTGCTGATGTTGGAGAGTTTGGTTCAGATGCTGCCATATTGCCTAGATTTCTGTTAGTAGCATTACTGCATTTGCCCTTTGCCGTCTTGTTCTCTGGAGCTAGTTGGTCTTGTCTCTGGCTGGTGTTTGAGCCTCCTGAGAGGCTCTAGGGCTATTTCTGAAACACTGGATGGCAGGGTTTCCCCTGTAGCTGATTGCTGATGTGCTGTCCTCCTCTTGGGTGCCCTTGCAGCCCTAGTGTTCTTTGCCCCAGATTGTGTCTGTGAACCAGATGGTGCCTATTTGCTCCTTCAGGGAGTGCTGAGGGTGTATGCTGCTGGTGCCTTTTCTATGTGCTGATTACTCTGCTGGGCAGCGGAACTCCCAACCAGGTTGGTGCACACAAGGCTAGCCTAGCTGCTCGGGCCCTGAGTCTAGGCAAAAGCCTGGCAGGCCAATGTCCAAGCAAAGTTCCCCTCAGCTGTGAGTGTTAATTGGGTCTGTCAGGTGGCCAGGATGGTGGCGTGCGCGCGCTCCCTGAGAGTGCTGGGAGAGTCTGCTGGGCTAACAACCTCCTGGCCTGGTCGGCACACAGATGACCCACTGAGCAGCCCAGGGCCTGGGGGCAGTCCAGAGCCTGACTGTCTTAGACCGCAGCTATGTCAGCCTTGGGCTAGCCTGTTAGCTGGTTTTGCCTGCTAGGACTCTCTGGCTTCCCGTAGGCAAAATGGCGGCGCGGTGCGCCTGCCAGCCCGGGCAAACAACCTCTTGGCTGGGTTTGCACACCAGTGGCCCCCCGAACAGCCCAGGGCCTGGGTGCAGGCCAATGCCCGTCGGGCTTAGACCCCCGCGATGTTGGTCTTGGGTTATATTTGCGTACCTCAGTCTGTCTGATGTCTCTGGAGTCCGAGAACCAATATGGAGGCCTCGAAACTGACTGGCGGAAGGCAGAGTTCTGATGTGGCTTCTGTGTGGTGAAAGGTGCAATAAATCCTCTGCTGCTTGCAGCCTGGCTGGCCAGCGATGGTCAGTGGTTGTGGGCGCAGGGTCTGCCTGGACCCTGTCAGCTTGGTTCTACTGCTGATAGCCGGTGTTTTGATTATTATGTGATGAGAGGACTTTCTTTGTTTTCTGTAGGCTTCTTGTACATTTATGACTATATCTTTATTTAGGCTGGGGAAATTTTCTTCTTTGATTTTGTTGAAGATGTATTCTGGTACTTTGAGCTGGGAAGCTTTGCTCTCTTCCATCCTATTATGCTTATGTTTGGTCTTTTCCTTGTGACCTGGACTTCCTAGATGCTTTTGTATTGGGGTTTTTATGTTTAGCATTTTCCTTGCCCTTCTTGGCAATATCTTCTTCTTTTTTGTTTTTTTTAATTTTTTTTATTCAATATAATTTATTTACATTTCAAATGATTTCCCCTTTTCTAGGCCCCCACTCCCTGAAAGTCCCATAAGCCCCCTTCTCTTCCCCTGTCCTCCCACCAACCCCTTCCCACTTCCCCGTTCTGGTTTTGCCGAATACTGCTTCACTGAGTCTTTCCAGAACCAGGGGCCACTCCTCCTTTCTTCTTGTACCTCATTTGATGTGTGGATTATGTTTTGGGTATTCCAGTTTTCTAGGTTAATATCCACTTATTAGTGAGTGCATACCATGATTCACCTTTTGAGTCTGGGTTACCTCACTTAGTATGATGTTCTCTAGCTCCATCCATTTGCCTAAGAATTTCATGAATTCATTGTTTCTTTTTTTTTTTTTTTTTTTTGTCTTTTTTTTTTATTTGATATAATTTATTTACATTTCAAATGATTTCCCCTTTTCTAGCCCCCCCCCACTCCCCGAAAGTCCCGTAAGCCCCCTTCTCTTCCCCTGTCCTCCCTCCCACCCCTTCCCAGTTCCCCGTTCTGGTTTTGCCAAATACTGTTTCACTGAGTCTTTCCAGAACCAGGGACCACTCCTGCTTTCTTCTTGTATCTCATTTGATGTGTGGATTATGTTTTGGGTATTCCAGTTTTCTAGGTTAATAACCACTTATTAGTGAGTGCATACCATGATTCACCTTTTGAGTCTGGGTTACCTCACTTAGTATGATGTTCTCTAGCTCCATCCATTTGCCTAAGAATTTCATGAATTCATTGTTTCTAATGGCTGAATAGTACTCCATTGTGTAGATATACCACATTTTTTGTATCCACTCTTCTGTTGAGGGATACCTGGGTTCTTTCCAGCATCTGGCAATTATAAATAGGGCTGCTATGAACATAGTAGAGCATGTATCCTTATTACATGGTGGGGAATCCTCTGGGTATATGCCCAGGAGTGGTATAGCAGGATCTTCTGGAAGTGAGGTGCCCAGTTTTCGGAGGAACCGCCAGACTGATTTCCAGAGTGGTTGTACCAATTTGCAACCCCACCAGCAGTGGAGGAGTGTTCCTCTTTCTCCGCACCCTCTCCAACACCTGCTGTCTCCTGAATTTTTAATCTTAGCCATTCTGACAGGTGTAAGATGAAATCTTAGGGTTGTTTTGATTTGCATTTCCCTAATGACTAATGAAGTTGAGCATTTTTTAAGATGCTTCTCCGCCATCCGAAGTTCTTCAGGTGAGAATTCTTTGTTTAACTCTGTACCCCATTTTTTAATAGGGTTGTTTGGTTTTCTGGAGTCTAACTTCTTGAGTTCTTTATATATATTGGATATTAGCCCTCTATCTGATGTAGGATTGGTGAAGATCTTTTCCCAATTTGTTGGTTGCCGATTTGTCCTCTTGATGGTGTCCTTTGCCTTACAGAAACTTTGTAATTTTATGAGGTCCCATTTGTCAATTCTTGCTCTTAGAGCATACGCTATTGGTGTTCTGTTCAGAAACTTTCTCCCTGTACCGATGTCCTCAAGGGTCTTCCCCAGTTTCTTTTCTATTAGCTTCAGAGTGTCTGGCTTTATGTGGAGGTCCTTGATTCATTTGGATTTGAGCTTAGTACAAGGAGACAAGGATGGATCAATTCGCATTCTTCTGCATGCTGACCTCCAGTTGAACCAGCACCATTTGTTGAAAAGGCTATCTTTTTTCCATTGGATGTTTTCAGCCTCTTTGTCGAGGATCAAGTGGCCATGGGTGTGCGGGTTCATTTCTGGATCTTCAATCCTGTTCCATTGATCCTCCTGCCTGTCACTGTACCAATACCATGCAGTTTTTAACACTATTGCTCTGTAGTATTGCTTGAGGTCAGGGATACTGATTTCCCCAGACTTTCTTTTGTTGCTGAGAATAGTTTTAGCTATCCTGGGTTTTTTGTTGTTCCAGATGAATTTGATAATTGCTTTTTCTAACTCTGTGAAGAATTGAGTTGGGATTTTGATGGGTATTGCATTGAATCTGTATATTGCTTTTGGCAAAATGGCCATTTTAACTATATTGATTCTACCGATCCATGAGCATGGGAGGTTTTCCCATTTTTTGAGGTCTTCTTCCATTTCCTTCTTCAGAGTCTTGAAGTTCTTGTCATACAGATCTTTCACATGTTTGGTAAGAGTCACCCCAAGATACTTTATACTGTTTGTGGCTATTGTGAAGGGGGTCATTTCCCTAATTTCTTTCTCAGCCTGCTTATCCTTTGAGTATAGGAAGGCCACTGATTTGCTTGAGTTGATTTTATAATCTGCCCCTTTGCTGAAGTTGTTTATCAGCTGTAGGAGCTCTCTAGTGGAGTTTTTTGGGTCACTTAGGTAGACTATCATGCCGTCTGCAAATAATGATAGTTTGACTTCTTCCTTTCCAATTTGTATCCCTTTGACCTCCTTATGTTGTCGAATTGCCCGAGCTAGTACCTCAAGTACAATATTGAAAAGATAAGGAGAAAGGGGGCAGCCTTGTCTGGTCCCTAATTTCAGTGGGATTGCTTCAAGTTTCTCTCCATTTAGTTTGATGCTGGCTACCGGTTTGCTGTATATTGCTTTTACTATGTTTAGGTATGGGCCTTGAATTCCTGTTCTCTCCAAGACTTTAAGCATGAAAGGATGCTGAATTTTGTCAAATGCTTTTTCAGCATCCAATGAAATGACCATGTGGTTTTGTTCTTTGAGTTTGTTTATGTAGTGGATTGCATTGATGGATTTCCGTATATTGAACCAACCCTGCATTCCCGGGATAAAGCCTACTTGATCATGGTGGATGATCGTTTTGATGTGTTCTTGGATTCGGTTGGCAAGAATTTTATTTAGTATTTTTGCATCGATATTCATAAGGGAAATTGGTCTGAAGTTCTCTTTCTTTGTTGGATCTTTGTGTGGCTTTGGTATCAGCGTAATTGTGGCTTCGTAGAAGGAATTGGGTAGTGTTCCTTCTGTTTCTATTTTGTGGAATATATCTTCTAAGGTGACTTCTATGCCTGAGATTCTCTCTTCTTTCTCTTTTATTTTGTTGCTGATGCTTGCAACTGTAGCTCCTGACCCCTTTCCTAGGTTTTCCCTTTCCAGGGTTTCCTCCCTTCCTGTTTTTCTTATTGTTTCTACTTCCTTTTATAGGTCTTGGACCACTTTGTTCAGTTCCTTCATCTGTTTGATTGTGTTTTCCTATATTTATTTAAGGGATTTATTTGGCTCATCTTTAAGGGCTTCTACCTGTTTGTTTGTGTTTTCCAGTATTTCTTTCAGTGAGTCATGTATATCCTCCTTAATGGACTCTTTTATCTTCATGAGATAGGATTTTATGTCAGTGTCCTGGTTTTCAGATGTGTTTGGGTATCCAGGGCTTGATGTGACAGGAGAACTGTGTTCTGACAGTGCCGAAGTATATTAGTGTCTGCTGCTTATGGTCTTGTGCTTGCCTCTTGCCATCTGGTTATCTGTGGTCCTAACTGGCCTGGGTGTCTCTGTCTGGAGTCTGCCTCCTGTATCCCTGGGTTGCTGTAGATCTCCTTGGAGACCTGTGGTTCTTGCTTTAGTAGACCTCCTGGGAGGACTTTAGACTGTAGGGGTCTTCAAACAGGCATGTATACCCAATGATCTGTTGCTCTGGCTGTAGCGGATTTCCTTGGAGGCCTTCAGATTGTAGGGATCTGTTGCCCTGGGTACAGTATATCTCCCGGGAGGCCTTCAGACTGTGGGGTCTTCAGAGGAGCAGACACCAGATCTCCTGGGTGGCCTTCAGACTATTGCCCTGGGTGCAGCAGATCTCCTTGGAGGCCTTCAAACTGTGGGGTCTTCAGAGAGGCAAAGCTGATGATCTGTGGCCCTAGGTGCAGTAGATTTCCTGGGAGGCCTTTAGAATGTGAGATCTTCAGAGGGGAAGACAAGCTGATGATTTTACTTCGGTGGAAGGCTCAGGCTGAAAAGGGGAAAGTTAATTTTATATCTAGCCACTTTGCTGAAGTTGTTTATGAACTGTAGGAGTTCTCTGGTAGAATTTTTGGGGTCATTTATGTATACTATCATATCATCTTCAAATATGGATACCTTGAATTCTTCCTTTCCAATTCCTTTGTATTCATTTGGTTTCCTTTTGTTGTCTAATTGTTCTATCTAGAACTTTGAGCACTCAATTGAATATACAGGAAGAGACTGGGCAGCCATGTCTTATTTCTGATTTTAGTGGGATTGCTTCAAGTTTCTCTCCATTTAATTTGATGTTGGCTGTTGGTTTGCTGTATATTGTTTTATTATGTTCAGGAATGTGCCTTGAATTCCTGATCTCTCCAATACTTTTAACATGAAGGGGTGTTGTATTTTTGTCTAAGGCTTTTTCAGTATCTAATGAGATGATCATGTGATTTTTTTCTTTGAGTTTGTTTATATCATTGAATACATTGATGGGTTTTTATATAGTAATCATCCCTGCATCCCTGGGATGAAGCTTACCTGATCCTGGTGAATGATGGTTTTGATGTGTTCTTGGATTTGGTTTGCAAGAATTTTTTTATATATATTTTTATTGATATATTTTTTTATTTACATTGCAAATGATTTCCCCTTTTCTGGGTCCCTACTCCCCGCTAGTCCAATAAGCCCTCTTCCGTCCCCCTATTCTTCCATCCACCCCTTCCCACTTCCCTGTTCTGGAATTCCCCTATACTCTTGCACTGAGTCTTTCCAGAACCAGGGGCCACTCCTCCATTCTTTTTGGACATCATTTAATATGTGGATTATGTCCTGGGTATTCAAAGTTTCTAGGCTAATATCCACTATGAACATAGTAGAGCATGTATCCTTATTACATGCTGAAGAATCCTCTGGATATATGCCCAGTAGTGGTATAACAGGGTCCTCAGGAAGTGACATGCCCAGTTTTCTGAGGAACCGCCAGACTGATTTCCAAAGTGGTTGCACCACCTTGCAATCCCACCAGCAGTGGAGGAGTGTTCCTCTTTCTCCACATCCTTGCCAACACCTGCTGTCTCCTGAGTTTTTGACCTTAGCCATTCTGACTGGTGTGAGGTGAAATCTCAGGGTTGTTTTGATTGGTTTGCAAGAATTTTATTGGGTATTTTTGCATTGATATTCATAAACAAACCTGGCCTGATGTTCTCTTTCTTTGTTTGGTCTTTATGTGGTTTAGGTATCAGCATAACTGTGATTCCATAACATGAATTAGGTAGTGTTCCTTCTTGTATTTTGTGAAATCATTTGAGAAGTATTGGTATTAGGTCTTCTTCTTTATTTATTTATTTATATTGAATATTGTCTTCATTTACATTGCCAATGGTAAAACCTTTCCCGATTTTCCCCCTCCCCAAAGACCCTCAACCCCTCCTCCCACCCCATGCCTCCACATATATGCCCCTCCACCGAACACACTCCCACCTCCCCACCTTGGTTTCCCTTTGTTGGGGCCTCTATTGAGCCTTTACCTGACCAAGGACTACTCCTCCCACTGATGCCCAACAAGGCCTTCCTCTGCCAAATTTTTGGCTGGATCCATGTGTGCCCCTTGGTTGATGGTTCAGTCCCTGGGAGTCTTGGGGGGGGTTGGGTGGCCAAAATCATTGTTCTTCCCATGGGGCTGTGAACCCCTTCAGCTCCTCTGGACCACCCTCCAGCTCCTCCATTGGGGACCCCACACCCAGTCCAATAGTTGGTTGCTAGCATCTGCCTCTGTATTTGTAAAGCTCTGGCAGGACCCCTTCAGAGACAACCATGGCATGCTCCTTTTGGTATACACTTCTTGTCATCCATAGTAGTGTTGGGGCTTGGTGACTGTTTATAAGATGAATCCCCAGGTAGGGCAGTCACTAGGTGGCCTTTACTTCAGTCTCTGCTCCACAAATTGTCTCCCTTATTGCTCCTGTGAGTATTTTGTTCCCTTTCTCAGAGGAACCAAAGCACCTTCACTTAAGTCCTTCTTCTTGAGCTTCCTGTGATGGGTGAATTGTAACTTGTTTATGTTGAGCTTTTTGGGCTAAGATCTACTTATTAGTGAGTGCATACCATGTGTGTTCTTTTGTGATTGGGTTACCTCACTCAGGATGACACTTTCTAATTCCATCCATTTGCCTAAGAATTTCATGAATTCCTTGCTTTTAATAGCTGAATAGTACTCCATTGTGTATATATCATAGTTTCTGTATTCATTCCTCTGTCGAGGGACATCTGGGTTCTTTCCAGCTTCTGGCTATTATAAATAAGGCAGCTATGAACATAGTGGAGCATGTGTCCTTATTACATGTAGGAACATCTTCTGGGTACTTATTTTTAATTATATATTTTCTTTATTTATATTTCAAATGTTACCCCCTTTTCTTCGTTTCCCCTCTGAAAAACCCGTATCCCATTCCTCTCTTCCCCCTGATCACCAACCCACCCACTCCCTCTTCTCTGTCCTGGCATTCCCCTATACTGGAGCACTGAGCCTTCACAGGGTCACTCCTCCCATTGATGTCTGACAAGGCCATCCTCTGCTACACATGTGGCTGGAGTCATGGGTCCCTCCATGTGTACTCTTTGGTTGGTGGTTTAGTCCTTGGGAGCTCTGGGGGTACTGGTTGGTTCATATTGTTATTCCTCCTATGGTGTTGCAAACCCCTTTAGTTCCTTGGGTCCTTTCTTTAGCTCCTCCATTGGGGACTCTGTACTCAGTCCAATGGTTGGCTGAGAGCATACTCTCTGTACTTGTCAGGCACTGGCAGAGCCTTTCAGGAGACAGCTATATCAGGCTCCTGTCAGCAACCACTTGCTGGCATCCACAATAGTGTCTGGGTTTGGTAACTATATGGGATGGATCCCCAGGATCCCCAGGTGGGGCAGTCTCTGGATGGTCTTTCCTTCAGTCTCTGCTCCACGTTTTGTCTCTGTATCCCCTTCCATGGATATTTTGTTCCCCCTTCTAAGAAGGACCGAAGTAGCCACACTTTGGTCTTCTTTCTTCTTCAACAAAATTATAGAAGAAAACTTCCCTAACCTAAAGAAAGAAATGTCCATGAACATACAAGAAGCCTACAGAACTCCAAATAAATTGGAATAGAAAAGAAATTCCTTCTGCCACATAATAATCACAACACCAAGTGCACAAAACAAAGAAAGAATATTAAAAGCAGTAAGGGAAAAAGGTCAAGAAACATGTAAAGGCAGACCTATCAGAATTACACAGACTTATCACCAGAGACTATAAAAGCTAGAAGATACTAAGCAGATGTCATACAGACCTTAAAACAACAAAAATGCCAGTCCAGACTACTATACCCAGCAAACTATCAATTACCATAGATGGAGAAACCAAGATATTCCACGACAAAAGCAAATTTATACAATATCTTCCCAGCCATTCAAAGGATAATAAATGGAAAACTCAAACACAAGAAGGAAAACTATACCCTAGAAAAATCAAGAAAATAATCTTTTAACAAACCAAAAAGAAGATAGCCACATAAACATAATTCTAACTCTAACAACAAAAATTAGGTCTTCTTTGTAGGTCTGGTAGAATTCTACACTAAGACTATCTGTCCCTGGGCTTTTTTTTGGGGGGGGGGAGAATTTTAATGACTGCTTCTATTTCCTTGAAGGTTGTGAGACTGTTTAGATAGTTTATCTGATCGTGATTTAACTTTGGTATATTGTATCTGTTTATAAAATCATCCATTTCATCTAGATTTTCCAGTTTTGCTGAGTATAGGCTTTTGTAGTAGGTTCTGATGACTTTTTGAGTTACCTCAGTTTCTATTGTTATGCATCCCTTTTCATTTCTGATTTTATTCGTTTGGATATTGTCTTGTGTCCGTTAGTTAGTTTGGATAAGGGTTCATCTATCTTGTTAATTTTCTTAACGTCCCAGCTCTTAGTTTTGTTGATTCTTCGTATTGTTCTCCTTGCTTCTAATTAGTTGATTTCAGCTCTGAGTTTATTTCCTCTTATCTATACCTCTTTTGTGTGTTTGCTCCTGTTTGTTCTAGAGCTTTCAGATGTGTTGTTAAGTTGCTAGTATAGGATATCTCCAAATTCTTTATGAAGGCACTTAGAGCAGCCTTAGTCTGTAGTGATCTGATACAGTGTATGAGATTATTTCAATCTTATTATAACTGTTGAAACCTGTTTTGTGTCTGATTATAATGGTCAATTTTGCAGAATATAGGATGAGCTGTTAAGAAAAAAGTATATTCTTTTGTTTTAGGATAAATGTTCTATAGATATCTGTTAAATCCACTTGGTTTATAACTTCTGTTAGTTTTACTGTGTCTCTGTTTAGTTTCTGTTTTCATGATCTGTCCATTGCTGAGAATGGGTTGTTGAAGTCTCCCACTATTGCTGTGTGGAATTCAATGTGTGATTTGAGCTTCAGTAACATTTCTTTTACAAATGTTCTTGCATTTGAGGCAGAGATGTTAGAATTGAGAGTTTATCTTGGTAGATTTTTTTCTTTGATGAGTATGAAGTGTCTTTCCCCATCTCTTTTGATAACTTTTAGTTACAACTCTATTTTATCAGATATTAGAATTACTCCAACTTGTTTCTTGGGATGATTTGCTTAGAAAATTTTTATCTAGCCTTTTAGTCTGAGGTAGTGGCTGTCTTTGCTACTGAGGTGTGTTTCCTGTAAGCAGCAAAATGCTAGGCCCTGTTTACATATCTGGTCTGTTAGCCTTTTTATTGGAGAGTTGGGTCCATAGATGGTGAGAGATATTAAAGATCAATGATTGTTGCATCCTTTTACTTTTGTTGTTAGAGGTGGTATTATGTTGGTGTGGCTCTCTTCTTTTGGATTTGTTGTGAGATGATTAATTTCTTGGTTTTCCTTGGGTGTAGTTTCCCACTGGTGTGGGCATTTTCCTTCTGTTTTAATTTATAGGATTGGATTAGTGGAACATTATTGTTTGAATTTGTTTAATTTTGTTTAATATTGTTTAATTTTGTTATGAAATATCTTTGTTTTCTCATGTATTGTGACCGAGAGTTTTACTTTGTTTAGTAATGTGTGCTGTCATCTCTGCCCTCTTAGGGTCTGCAGGAAATCTTTCCAACATTTTCTGGAATTTAGAGTCTCTTTTGGGTATATTAGCCTAGACTGACATTTATGTTCTCTTAGGGTCTGTATGACATCTGCCCAGGATCTTCTAGCTTTCATAGTTTCTGGTGAGAAATCTGGTGTAATTCTGATAGGTCTGAATTTTATGTTACTTGACCTTTTTCCCTTACTGCTTTTAATATTCTTTCTTTGTTTAGTGCATTTGGTGTTTTGATTATTATGTGACAGGAGGGATTTCTGTTCTGGTCCAATCTATTTGGTGTTCTGTAGGCCTCTTGTATGTTCATGGGTATCTCTTTCTTTAGGTTAGGGAAGTTTTCATCTTTATTTTTGTTGAATATATTTACTGGCCCTTTATGTTGGGAATCTTCACTCTCTTTTATACCTATAATCTTTAGGTTTGGTTTTCTTATTGTATTCTGTGTATGTTTTGGGTCAGAAGCTTTTCACATTTTGCATTTTCTTTGACTGTTGTGTCTATTTCTTCTACAGTATCTTCTACACCTGAGATTATCTCTTTTATCTCTTGTATTCTGTTGTCGATATTATGCTCAGCAAAACTCTCAATTACCATAGACAGAGATAGGATATTCCATGACAAAACCAAATTTATACAATATCTTTCCACAAATCCAGCTCTCCAAAGGATAATGAATAGAAAATACCAACACAAGGAGGGAAACTATACTCTAGAAAAAGCAATAAAGTAATCTTTCAACAAACCCAAAAGAAGATAGCAACACAAACATAATTCTTGGAGGCAGGGGGAAGGAGGAAGTGTTGGGAGTTTTCTGGGGGGGGACAGGGAAAGGGTATAACATTTAAAATAAAAATTAAGAATATATTCAATTAAAAAATAGAGTTTCAAAAAAATAGAATTTCTTTTGAGAAGTCAGGTGTAATTTCGATAGGTTTGCCTTTATTATGTTACTTGGCCTTTCCCCTCATTGCTTTTAATATTCTTTCTTTTTTCTGTGTATTTAGTATTTAGATCATTATATGATGGGAGAAATTTCTTTTCTGATCCAATCTATCTGGTGTTCTGTAGGTTTCTTGTACATTTATGACCATCCTTTTCTTTAGGTTAGGGGAATTTTCTTCTATGATTTTGTTAAAATATTTTCTGGCTCTTTGAATTCTGAATCATCACTGTTTTCTTAGTCTTAAATTTGGTCTTTTCATTGTACTGAATTTCCTGCCTGTTTTGGATTAGGAGGTTTTTGTACTTTGTATTTTCTTTGACTGTTTTGTCAGCATCTTCTATCATATTTTCTATGCCCGAGATTCTCTCTTCTATCTCTTGTATTCTCTTGAATTACTTGTGTCTGTAATTCCTGATGTCTTTCTTAAGTTTTTCATCTCCAGGGTTTCCTCCCTTTGTGACTTCTTTATTGTTTCTATTTCCATTTTTATATCCTAGACATTTTTGTTCATTTCCTTCATTTGTTTTATTGCATTTTCCTGTATTTCTTTAAGGAATTTATGTGTTTCCTCTTCAAGGGTTTCTATCTGTTTACTTACCTACATTCTCTTGTATTTCTTCAAAGAAGTTATGTCTTCTTTAAGGTGCTCTATCATCTTCATGAGAAGGGTTTTTATGTTAGAATCTTGCTTTTTTAGGTATGTTAGAGTATCCAGGGTTTACTGTGATGGGAGAACTGGGTTCTGATGGCGCCAAATGTCATTGGTTTCTGTTGCTTATGTTCTTGAGCTTGCCTCTCACCATATGGTTATCTCTGGTGTTAACTGGCCTTGTTATCTTTGACTGGACCCTGTCCCTCCTGTGAGCCTGGTTGTGATGGACCTCCTCAAGTCAGGATGTCTCTGGGTATGGGAGGGGGTCTGGAACTCTGCCTCTATCCAGGGCAGAGTTGCAGGCCAGAAGCAAAATGTGTCTTTGGGAGGGTGGATAGGTCCCACCTCTGCTGGGCCTCATGGGGGTCTCATTTAGGCGAGGTATTGTGATGGTCGGTGTCCCTGTGAGCCTGGTTATGACAAACCTCCTGGGAGTCAAGCTATTTCTATGTGTGGGTGATGGTGGCTGGAGCATCTGATTCTCCCCTGGGCACAGTTGTGGACTGGAGGAATGATTTGTCTCTTATTTATCTATCTATCTATCTATCTATCTATCTATCTATCTATCTATCTATCTATCATCTATCTATCTATCTATCTATCTATCTATCTATCTATCTATCTATCTATCTTTACTTATTCACTTTACATCCTGCTCACTTCTCCCTTCATGGTCACCTCCTTCCACAATTCTTCCATCCCCCATTACCATCCCCCTCTTCTTCTCCTTTGAGCAGGGTTTCCCCAACCCTGGCACATCAAGTCTCTGTGAGGCTAGAGGCATATATGCAGAAAGGACTAGGTCCAGCCAGTGTATGTTCTTTTCCTTGAAAGCCCTATTCTAGTGCTTTATACACATCCATATGCTTCTTTCCATGCTACCTAGGTGTGAATGAATGTCACGACACTACCACTTGCCCAGCTTATGCCACCTGCACTGACACTGCAGACAGTTATTACTGCACCTGTAAACGTGGCTTCCTGTCCAGCAATGGACAAACCAATTTTCAGGGGCCAGGAGTGAAATGTCAAGGTAAGTTTGTGTTGTATGACTTCCTGGGGAGACATGAATAAACATCTACTCTTACCACTGAAGAAGTTATATCTATATCACACTCAAGTAGTTTAATTGTGTATTAATCATATACCCAAGGGAAGGGGCCTTGTGAATCTGATGTTGAAGTGTTTTTGACTTCCTTAGTCTTAGGAGTCCCTTCCTCTCTCAGTAGAGAATACTTCAGTTCAGAAGAAATCACTGCACAAGTGTTCATATTCCATCAAAGCCTGCTAGTATTTGGTAGGAGGTCAGTGGTGTTTGATTTAGCAACCCACTTTTATGAACTTGGAACCAGAATTATAAGACTGCTTAGATTTAAACAGAGGGACCCTAGACCCCACCAAAGTCACCAAATAATGAGCTCATAGAAGGAGGCTTATTTCAACTATTAGTTCCAGAGCAAGGGCAGTTTGTCACTCTAGCCTTTTTCTTTGCTCAGATGTTAACGAATGTCTTAAAAGTGACTCACCTTGTGGTCCTAACTCAGTCTGCACCAATTTGCCTGGGAGAGCCAGGTGCAGCTGTCTTAGTGGATTCTCTTCTTCCACTGGGGAAAGCTGGATCCTGGGAAGTTCGGGTCATTTACTCTGCACAGGTAATATCTTCAGGCTCTCTACCCTGGGTGGTCTTTGGTGGTCAGCACACAGCACATACTCACTCACTCTTTTTTGCTGCCCTGCAGATGTTGATGAATGTCTAACAACTGGGATCTGCCCTAAGTATGCCAACTGTTCTAACTCTGTGGGAAGCTACAGCTGTACCTGCCAACCAGGCTTTGTGTTGAATGGCTCCACTTGTGAAGGTTTGCAACACCTGCTCCCAGAAATTTTTCTTTTTCTCTTATTTATTTATTTATTTATTCCTTTTATATCCTAATATCAACTACCCTCTCCTCCTAGTCACTTCCTTACACAGTTCCCCCCTCTATTCCACCTTCTTCTCCTCTGAGAAGGCAGAGACCCAACTTGTTTATCACCCCACCCTGGCACATCAAGCCACACTGCAGGATTGGTTCCATCCTCTCCCACTAAAGTCTAGCAAGGCAGTCCATCTAGGGGAAGGGAACTCAAGGTAGGCATCAGAGGCAGGGAAAGCCCCTGCTGAAGTGTTAGAGGGTCCACAGGAAGATTAAGCTGCACATCTGCTATGTGTGTGTGAGGCTAGGACTAGGCCATCTTTGATTGGTGGTTCAGTCTCTGGGAGTCCCCAAGAGTCCAGGTTAGTTGACTGTTGGTTCTTCCTGTGGAGTATCTGTCCCTTTCAGGTCCCTCAATCTTTCCTCCAACTCTTCCATAAGACCCCCAGAGCTCCATTTAATGTTTGGATGTGGATCTCTGCAATCGTTTCCATTTGCTGCTGGGTGGAGCATCTCAAAGGGCAGTTATGCTAGACTCCCGTGTGCAAGTATATCAAAGTATCATTAGGAGGTTAGGGACTGGTTCTTGCCCTTGGGATGGGTCTCAATTTGGGCTAGTCACTGGCTGGCCATTTTCTCTGACTCCACTGTATCTTTGTCCCTTCACATCCTGTAGGCAGGGCACATTATGGGTTGAAGGTTTTATGGGTTGGTTGTTGTACTTATCCCTCCACTGGGAGTCCTCTTGACTATAGGATGGGGCTATTTCAGACTCCTTATCCCCCACCACTTAGTCGTCTCAGCTAGAGTTACCCCATAGACTCCCTAGGGCTTTTCCTGTTCCAGGTCTCTGGCACATATTAAAGAAAGCCTCCCTCTGCCCACCATTGATTTCCTTTCTCTCATTCTATACCTGATACCCCCAACCTGTTCTCCTTGCCATCACCTCCTCCAACCAGTTCCCTTCCTCCATACATTTCCAACGTCTATTTTATTTCCTCTTCTGAGAAAGATTCAAGCATCCTCCCTTGTTATTTGGCATCTTTGGGTCTGTGGATTGTAACATGGTTATCCTGTACTTTATGGCTAATATCCACTTAAAGGACATACCACACATGTCCTTTAGGGTCTGTGTTACCTCACTCAGGATGATATTTTCTAGTTCCATTGTTTGTCTGCAAGATTCATGATATCTTTGTTTTTAATAGCTAAGTAGTATTCCATTGTATAAATGAACCACATTTTCTTTATCCATTCTTCAGTTGAGGAATATCTGGATTGTTTCCAGTTTCTGGCTGTTGTGGATTTAGTTTAATGCTTGCATTATGCTTTTGGGTTTCTAAAACCACATGGGAATCCACATGTCTGCATGTAAGATGCTGAGGGTCCCTGACTCTAGTTGGCTTTGATTGGTAAACAAATTTTCCAGTAGCCAACGGCTGGGCAGGGAGACAGAGGCAGGTCTTGGCCTGAGAAATGTAGGACAGAGAGACAGAGAGACAGCCAATATGTAAGAGATGAGGATTATGACCCAGGAAGGCTATGTGCCTGTGTCCTGGGCAGCCAGGATGGAATATAGGTTTTAGTAAGTAATTATTCAGGAATATTGTAGGGGAGACTGTGCTAGCAACATAGAAGACAAAGTAGCCCAGCCATTGAGCTAATTAAGACATACTAAATGTAAGGCTACATGTGTGTGTGTGTCTTTCATTCAAGAATCTAAACACTGGGGCAGGTAGTGAGGAACACTGCTGGAGAGATTAGAGTGGATTAGTCAACTACAGTTACATTGGCTATTACAAATAATGTTGACCTATACGTAGTTGTGTAAATGTCCTTTAGGGGCAGTGGAGGATATTTTGAGTATATGCCCAAGAGTGGTATAGCTGGGTTTTGTGTTAGAACTATTCCTACTTTTCTGGGAAACCAGCACATTGTACAAGTAATGTTTTTGCTTCCACCAGCAATGGAGGAGTGTTCCCCTTGCTCCACATTCTTGCCAACATGTGCTGTCTCTTGAGGCTTTTGTTTTCTTAATTAATTAATTCCCTTTACATCCCAGTTGCTGCTCCATTCTCCTATTTTTCCTTTCACACAGTCCCTCCCCTATCCCTCCCTCCCCTTCTCCTCTGAGAGGGTAGAGGTCTGGGTATCCTTCCACCCTGTCACATTAAGTCTTTGCAGGGCTAGGTGCATCTTCTCCAGCTTTTGCCAGACAAGGCAGCCCCATTAAGGGAATGTGATCCACAGACAGGCAACAGCTTTAGGAACAGACCTACCCCCACTCCAGTTGTTGGGGGACCACATGAAGACAGAAGTGTACATCTTCAACAAACTTGCAGTGGGCCTAGGTCCAGCCCATTTATGTTCTTTGGTTGGTAGCTCAGTCTCTGAGAGTCCCTAAGGGTCCAGGTTAGTTGACTCTGTTGGTCTTCTTGTGGAGTCCCTATCCCCTCCGAGGCCCTTAATCCTTCTACTAGCTCTTCCATAAGACTCCCTGAGATCCATCTAATCCACAGAGGCTGTGGGCCTCTGTATCTGTTTCAGTCAGGTACTAGTTAGAGCCTCTCAGAAGACAGTTATACTAGGCTCCTGTCTGCAAAAATAGCAGAGTATCTCCATAGTGTCAAGGATTGGTGCTTGCCCTTGGAATAGGTCTCTCACTGAGCTAGTTATTGGTTGGTCATTCCCTTAGTCTCTGCTCCATCTTTGTCCCTGAATTTCTTTTAGACAGGACAAATTTGGGGTCAAATGTTTTATGGGTGGGTTTGTGACCTTATCCCTACACTGGGGGGTCCTGCCTGGCTGCAGGAGGTGGTCACTTTAGATTCTATATCCTCACTCCTAGGAGGCTTAGCTAAGGTCACTCCCATAGACTCCTGGGAGTCTTCCACATTCCACATCTCTATCATGTCCTAGAGATGACCCCCACATTCACCCTGCTGTTTTCCATTCATTCTCTTGGCCCTCTAGTTCTTTCTCTGGTTTCTTCCCACATGTGCTCCTGAATTCTCTTTTACCCTCCCATCCAGTTCCCTCCATCCATCTGCATCCTTTGACTATTCTACTTACCCTTTAAGTAAGATTCAAGTGTCCTTGCTTGGACTTCCATCTTGTTAGCTTCTTTGGGTCTGTGGAGTATAGTATGGATATCCTATACTTTTTGGCTAATATCTACTTATAGGTTAGTACATACCATGCATATCTTTTGGATCTGGGCTACCTCACTCTGGATGATATTTTCTAGTTTCATTTGCCTGCAAAATTCACCTTCTTTTTGTTTTTAATAGCTGAGTAGTCTATTGGGTAAATGAACAACAGTTTTTTTAATGTATTCATTCTTTAGTTGAGGGGTACCTGGATACATTCCAGTTTCTGGCTATTATGAATTAAGCTGTTATGAACATAATGGAATATGTGTTCTTGTGGGAAAGCATTTTTTGGGTATATATTCAGGAGTGGTATAGCTGGTTCTTCAAGTAGAACTATTCTTTTTTTAGAATCTGCCAGATAGATATCAAGAGTTGTGTACAAGTTTGCACTGCTCCCAGAAATGGAAGAGTGTTTCTCTTATTTCATATCTGTGCCAGCATGTATGGTTGCCTGAGTTTTTTTATCTTAGCTATCATGATAGAATCTTAGGGTCATTTTGATTTCTCTGAGGACTAAGGATGTTGAACATTTCTCTATTATGAATTCTGGTTTTTTTGGGGGGGGGGCACATCACTTCCGGAGGACCCTGCTATACCACTCCTGGGCATATACCCAGAGGATTCCCCAGCATGTAATAAGAATACATGCTCCACTATGTTTATAGCAGCCCTATTTATAATAGCCAGAAGCTGGAAAGAACCCAAGTATCCCTCAACAGAAGAATGGATGCAAAAAATATTGTATATATACACAATGGAGTACTAGTCAGCCATTAGAAACAATGAATTCATGAAATTCTTAGACAAATGGATGAAGCTGGAGAACATCATACTAAGTGAGGTAACCCAGTCTCAAAAGATCAATCATGGTATGCACTCACTGATAAGTGAATTTTAGCCTAGAAACTTGGAATACCCAAGACATAATCCACATATCAAAAGATATCCAAAAGAACGGAGGAGTGGCCCCTGATTCTGGAAAGACTCAGTGTAGCAGTATAGGGCAATACCAGAACAGGGAAGTGGGAAGGGGTGCATGGGAGAACAGGGGGAGGGAAGAAGGATTATGGGACTTTCAGGAGTGGGGAGCCAGAAAAGGGGAAATCATTTGAAATGTAAATAAAAAGTATATTTAATAAAAAAAGGAAAAAAATTGAAGAGTTATATGAGAAATAAAAAAAAGAATTCTGGTTTTTTTTGGGGGGGGAGTGTTTGCTGGTATCTAATTTATTGAGTTAAAAAAATATTTTGGATGTGGGTTGGTGAAGATTTTTCCCAATCTGTAGGCTGCTTCTTTGTGCTATTGATAGTGTCCTTTGTCTTACAGAAGCTTTTCAGTTCATGATGTCCTGTTTATCAATTGTTGATCTTAGTGATGGAGTCATTGGTGTTGTCTTGTCTCTCCTGTACTGACGAGTTCAAGGCTATTTCACACTTTATTTTCTGTTAGTTGTATTATATCTGGCTTTATGTTGAAGTCCTTGATACACTTGTATTTGAGTTTTATGCAGTGTGATAAATATGGGTCTATTTACATTCTTCTACTTGCAGACACCTAATCAGACCAGCACCATTTGTTGAAGATGCTTTCATTTTTTTTCATTGTATAGTTTTGGCTTCTTGGTCAAGTATCAACTATCTGTAAGTGTGTGGGTTTGAGGGCTTGGATTTGATTCTATTGGTCAACCTATCTCTATAGCAAAACCATGCAGTTTTTGTTGCTCTGTAATACAGCTTGATGCTGGAGATGGTGATATCTTCAGAAGTTCTTTTTTATATTAATTAATTATTTTTTTATTTACATCCAAAATGCTGTCCTCTTCTGTTCCTCCTCACAGAGTCTCCCCTTCCCCTTCCCCTTCACTTTACTTCTTATTTCCTCCTACCTTGGGGCATCAAGTCTCTACAGGTTTATGCACATCTTTTCCCAATGAGGCCAGACAGGGCAGCCTTCTGCCATCTATTTGCCAGAGGCTTTGTACTAGCCTGTGCATGCTCTCTGTTGGTGACTCCGTCTCTGGGAACGCACAGGGGTCGAGATTTGTTGACACTCTTGGTCCTTCTGTGTTGTCATCCCCTTTAGTTCTTTCAATCCTTCCCCTAACTCTTCCATAGGAGTCTGCAACTGCCATTCAGTGTCTGGATATGAGTATCTTCATCTGTCTTAGTCAGCTGCTGGGTGGAGCCTCTCAGAGGGCAGCCATGTTAGGCTCCTGTCTGCAATCACAGCATAGCATTATTAAAAGTACTGGGGATCTGTGCCTGGCCACGGGATGGATCTCAAGTTAGCTGGTCACTGGCCAGATATTTCTTCCAGTCTCTGGTCCATTTTGACCCCTCATTTCTTTTAGACAGGTGAAATTTTGGGTCAGAAGTTTTACAAGTGGGTTGGTTTCCCCATCCCTCTACTGGGGGATCCTATCTGACTATTGGAGGCAGTCCCTTCAGGTTCCATATCCCCACTGTTGGGCATTTTGGCTAAGATCACCAGCAATGAGTCCTGGGAGTCTTCCCCATCCCAGATCTCTGGGACTGCCTAGTGATTCCCCCATCCTCCACCCCCAGCAGATGCATATTTTCATTCATTCTCCAGGCCTTCTGGGCTTTTTTCCAGTGTCCCTCCATACCTGATTATGCCCCCCTTTTCTTCCCACTCCTCAGTCCCATCCAGTTTCTTCAGTCCCTCTGGCTCCGGTGATTATTTTGTTTCCAGTTCAAAGTGGGATTGAAGCATCCCACTTGGGTCTTCCTTCCTGTTAAATTTCTTACTGTCTATGGTATCATTGGTATTTTGTATTTTTGACTAATATGCACTTATCAGTGATTACATACCATGAGATTCCTTTAGGGTCTAGGTTACCTCACTCAGGATGATATTTTCTAGTTCCACCAATTTGTCTGCAAAATTCATGATGTCCCCATTTTTTTTATTGGGTATTTTCTTTATTTATGTTTCAAATGTTTTTCCTTTCCAGGTCTCCCCTTTGGAAGCCCTATCTCCTTCCCTCTCCCCTGCGTCTATGAGGGTGCTCCCCCACCCACCCACCTATTCATGTCTTCCCTCTCTGGTGTTCCCCTACACTGGGATTGAACACCCTCAGGCCCAAGGGCATCTCCTTTCACTGATGTCCAACAAGGCCATTCACTGCCACATATGTGGCTGGAGCCATGCGTCCCTCTATGTGTACTCTTTGGTTAGTGGTCCAGTTTCTGGGAGCTCTGGGGAGTCTGGCCTGTTGACACTGTTGCTCCTTCCATGGGGATGCAAACCTCCTCAGCTCCTTCAATCCCTTCTCCAACTCCTCCATTCGGGACCTTGAGCTCTGTCCAGTGGTTGGTTGTAAGCATCTGCCTCTATATTTGTCAGGCTCTGGCAGAGTCTCTCAGGAGACAGCCATATCAGGCTTCCAACAGCAAGCCCTTTCTGGCATCCACAATAAGGTTGGTGTCTGTATATGGGATGGATCCTCAGGTCTCTGGATGACCTTTCCTTGAGTCTCTGCTCCACACTTTGTCTCCATATTTCCTACTGTGAGTATTTTGGTTACCTTTCTAAGAAGCACTGAAGTATCCACATTTTGGTCTTCCTTCTTCTTGGGCTTCATATGGTCTGTAAATAGAATCTTGGTGTTCTGAACTTTTGAGCTAATATTCACTTATCAGTGAGTACATATTGTGTGTGTTCTTTTGTGACTGAGTTACCTCACTTAAGATGACATTTTCAAGTTCCATCCATTTGCCTGTGAATTTCCTGAAGTCATTGTTTTTTACTGGATATCTTCTTTATTTATATTTCAAGTGTTATTATACCCTTTCCCAGTTTCCCCCACTCCCTATTGGGGACCCTGCACTCAGTCCAATGTTTGGCTGCAAGCATCTGCCTCTGTATTGTAAGGCTCTGGCAGGGCCTCTCAGGAGACAGCTATATCAGGCTCCTTTCAACAAGCATTTCTTGGCCTCCACAATAGTGTTGGGGTTTGATGACTGTATATGGGATCAATCCACAGGTGGGACAGTCTCTGGATGCCCTTACTTTCAGTCTCTGCTCTATACTTTGTCTCCACATTTGTTCCTGTGAGTATTTTGTTCCCCATTCTAAGAAGGACCAACATTTTTGTCTTTCTTCTTCTTGAGTTTCATGTAGTCTGTGAATTGTACCTTGGGTATTCAAAGTGCATACCATGTGAATTCTTTTGTGATTAGGTTACCTCACTCAGGATGGCATTTTCTAGTTCAATCTATTTGCTTAAGAATTTCATGAATTCAACATTTTTAATAGCTAAGTAGTACTCCATTGTGTAAATGTACCACATTTTCTGTATCCATTCCTCTGTTGAAGGACATCTGGGCTCTTTCCAGCTTCTGGCTATTATAAATATGGCTGCTATGAACACAATGGAACATGAGTCCTTATTATATGTTGGAGCATCTTCTGGGTATATGCCTAGGAATGGTATAGCTGGGTCCTCAGGTAGTACTATGTCCAATTTTCTGAGAAACCACCAAACTGAGTTCCAGAGTAGTTTTACCAGTTTGCAATCCCACCAGCAATGGAGGATTGTTGCTCTTTCTCTATATCCTCTCCAGCACCTGCTGTCCCTTGAACTTTTCATCTTAGCCATTCTGACTGGTATGAGGTAGAATCTCAGGGTTGTTTTGATTTGCATTTCCCTGATGACTAAGGATGTTGAACATTTCTTTAGGTGCTTCTCAGCCATTGGAGTTTCCTTAGTTGAGAATTCTTTGTTTAGATCTGTTACCCATTTTTAATAGGGTTATTTGGCTCTCTGGAGTCTAACTTCTTGAGTTCTTTGTATATATTAGATATTAGTCCTCTATCAAATGTAGGATTGGTAAAGATCTTTTTCCAATCTGTTGGTTGCTGTTTTGTCCTATTGATATTGTCCTTTGCCTTGCAGAATCTTTGCAATATTATGAGGTCCCGTTTTTGATTCTTGATCTTAGAGCATAAGCCATTCCTGTTCAGGAACTTTTCCCCTGTGCCCGAGTGTTCAAGACTCCCCCTCCCTTTCTCTTCTATTAGACCCAGTGTATCTGGTTTTATGTGGACTTCCTTGGTCCACTTAGACTTGAGCTTTGTACAAGGAGATAAGAATGGATTTGCAGTCTTCCACATGCTAAACGCCAGTTGAACCAACACCATTTGTTAAAAAGGCTGTTCCCCCCCCCCCACTGATTGGTTTTAGCTCCTTTGTCAATCATCAAGTGACCATGGGTGTGTGGGTTCATTTCTGGGTCTTTAGTTCTATCCCACTGATCTACCTGCCTGTCAGTGTACCAATACCATGCAGGTTTTTTTTTTTTTTTTTTTTTTTTTTTTTTTTTTTTATCATTATTGCTCTGTATTATCACTTGAGGTCAGGGATGCTGATTCTACCAGAAGTTCTTTTATTGTTGAGCATAGTTTTCACTCTCCTGGGTTTTTTGTTATTCCAGATGAATTTGAAAATTGCTTTCTAACTCTATGAAGAATTGAATTGGAATTTTGATGGGGATTGCATTGAATCTGTAAATTGCTTTGGGCACGATGGCCATTTTTACTATGTTTTTACTATATTGCCAAGGAAAAAAGAGAACATGTGTATTGGGAAAGCCTTCGCCTTGTCTGCTACCAGTTATCACACAGAGTGCATTTCCAGTATGTATTTTTCACTTCTTGCTCCCTTACCTGAATTCTCCTGCATTTTATCCCCAAACCATCAGACGAAGATGAATGTGTGCATAGTGTTTGCCCAGAACATGCAACCTGCCACAACACTCTTGGAAGCTATTATTGTGTGTGCGACTCAGGACTTGAATCTAGTGGAGGAGGACCAACGTTCCAGGGCCTGGAAGAATCCTGTGAAGGTAGGTGGAGGTTTGGACCAGGAAAGCAAATAAAATCTCTTGAAATGACAGTGACAAAAGGTTGGGCTTAGGATGAGTTTAAAACTTTCATTTGAAAAGCTGAAGCCAAGATTCCTCCCTCCCCTCTTCTTCCTTCTCCTTTTTTCCCTCCCCTCCCTCCCTCTGTTCCTTCCTTCCTCCCTCTCTCCCTCTCCCCCCCTCACCCCTTTCTCTTACTTCTTCCTTACATGAGTGTAAGCATGTGTACATCATGGTACATATATGGAGGTCAGAGAACAACTTTTAGGAATCAATTCTTGCCTTCCACATTATTGAGACAGGGTCTTTCTTATTTCTGCTGCTGTGCTGCCTGCTGCCTATGTCCTAAGATTATCTGACTCTCCCCACACTGAGCTGTAAACACAAATTCATGGAGGTTCTGGATTGTTGTGTAGTTAGTACCACTCCATCAGAGGGAGCATAGATAACCAAACCTCAGCTTTTCTGCACATGTCTTGGTGTCTATTCATTACCCATCCCTCACTGCTTTAGCCAGGTTTTCAGGACCTCAGTGTGTGGGATGCAACACACTTCCATGAGTGTATGCCAAGGCATGTGTGTGGAGGCCAGAGTGTCAGGCCTTGCCTCCTACCTTGCTGGAGACAGGGTCTCTTTGCTGTTCCCTGCAGTCTATACCAGGTTTCCTTTCCCATGGGAATCTGAAGGTTTGCTTATCTCTGCCTCTCACCTTACTTTGAGAGTATTGGGATTGGACATGTACTGTGACGTGTACATGGCTTCATGGCTTTACAATCTCATAGTGTTTTAGTTACTTTTCCGAGGTGTGAAAAAAAGGACACCATAACCAATGGCACCTTGAGGAAGACAGAGTTAGTTTGGTCTATGTGTACAGAGTGAAGGGCTCACTATGGTATGAGAACATGGCAAGCGGTAAGAGGTAAGGCAAGGGGTGCGAGCCATGACAGCAGAAGCAGGGAGCTGAGAGACAAAGCTCATACACAAGCATCAAGCAGAGAAAGCAAACAGAAAACAGGATGAAGCCATATACTCTCCAAGCTTGCTACAACCCCTCCCCTACCAGTGACAAACTTTCTCCACCAAGGTCTCCAGCAGGTTTCTTCTGAACTTCTCTAAACAGCGCCACCAACTGGGACCAGGCGTCCAGATGACTGCGTCTATCGAGGTCATTCTTATTCAAGCCACCACATTCCGTTCCCTGGTCCCCACCAGCTTGTGGCCATGCCATAATGTGAAATGCATTTAGTCACAGCCAGAGCTTTTCCTGCTAACAATTTCCTGGTTCACATGTCATCATTTTGTCTCACTGTGACATTCTGTTTAGATGTGGATGAGTGCTCCAGGAATTCAAGTCTTTGTGGTCCCACGTTCATTTGCATCAACACCCTAGGATCCTACAGCTGTTCTTGCCCACCTGGATTCTCTTTGTCAACTTTTCAGATCCCTGGCCATCCAGCAGATGGGAATTGTACAGGTAATGACCCCAGCCATGTAGAGGACACGCTAATGGGTAGTAAGTTAATCACAAACATTGTGTCTTATAGCAACTGTCCTTGCTTACAATAGACTACCTTTTCTGTTTTATTTAGTGTCCCCAGGGACTGTGCCTACAACATCTGACATGTCTTAACAGTTGATCTCATTTGGCTGAAAACTACAGAAACACCCAGTTTCCACAGTGACACATGGGCTTCTTTATAACATGGTTCCTGGTTTTTTTTTTTTTTTTTTAAATGTGTTTCTGAAAGGAAGAATGCAGAATACGCCAGGTGTTTGAGTCTGAGGTTAGAGAACGCAGGACATCACTAATACTTCATCCTGTTGGCTACAGTCAAGAACCAACCTAGATTCCAAAGTGTGTGCATGTGTGAGCATGTGAATGCCTGCATGCATGTTTGTGTGTGCGTGCATGCATGCGTACTTGTGTGCGTGTGCGCGCACCCGAGACTCTGTATGTCATTTGGTTAGTTTTGATCTTTAGCTTGACACAATCTAGAATCACCTTGAAAGAGCATTTCAATGAGGAACTGTTTAGGTCAGTTTGATCTGTGGGTATATGTTCTAGTTTCAATCTGTTGCTGTGACAAACACTATGACCAAAAGCAACTCTGAGAGGAAAAGTTTCATTTGTCTTATACTTCCAGGTCACAAATGATCACTGAGGAAAGTCAGGGTAGAAGATCATGTCAGAAACCTAGAGGCAGAAACCATGAGAAAATGTTTCTTTTTTCTTTTTTAATTCATTATTAATTTTTTTAATGCTCCATATTTTATTCCCCTCCATCATCCACCCTCCATCTGTCTCACATTCCATACCTCCTCCGCGCCTGCTGTCTTCACATGAATGTCCTCATACCCAACCCTGCCTGACCTCTAAACTCCCTGGGCCTCCAGTCTCTTGAGGGTTAGGTGCATCATTTCTGAATGAACACCAGACCCAGCAGTCCTCCACTGTATGTGTGTTGGGGCCCTCATATCAGCTGGTGTATGCTGCCTGTTTGGTGGTCCAGTGTTTGAGAGATCTCAGGGGTGCAGATTAATTGAGACCACTGGTCCTCCTACAGGACTGCCCTTCTCTCAGTTTCTTTCAGCCTTCCTTAATTCAACAACGGGGGTCAACTGCTTCTGTCCATTGGTTGGGTGCAAATATCTGTATTTGACTCTTTCAGCTGCTTGTTGGGTCTTCTGGAGTGCGGTCACACTAGGTCCATTTTTTATGAGTGTGTCATAGCCTCAGTAGTAGTGTCTGGACTTGGGACCTCCCTTTGAGCTGGATCCCACTTTGGGCCTATCACTGGATCTTCTTTTCCTCAGTCTCCGCTCCATTTCCATCCCTGTAATTTACACATGTCCTTTTGGGAAAATGTTTCTCGCTAGCTTATTTTCAGGTTTGCTCACAGGCTTTTGCTTAGGCGCCTTTCTCATATAATTGAGAACTACTCGCCCAGGGAATGGTACAGTTCACAGTGGCCTTGGGTCCATCAGCTAAGACAGTGAAAACAACTTCTCATAGACATAGTTACAGACTTATTTGATAAAGAGAATTGATGAAGATTTTCTTTTAGCTGTTTCTAAGCTGTATCACGCTGATGGTTAATGCTAACATTAATACACCTTGTCTGTGGAGAATTGTCATGACTGTAGGTCAGGTCCTGGACTTCATGAGGGCAAAGAAGGTGAACTGAACAGTGAGCATTCACACCTTAAGCTCTCTCTGCTCCTTTTATTTATTTCTTTAAACTTTTTATCATTTTTTTGTGATTTTCACGTTATGCACTCCAGGCTCACTTATCTCCCCATCCCTTGTATCTACTCCTCCTCGAAACCTCCCATCCAAAACAACAAACACACAAATGAATAGAACAAAAGCAAACCAACCCAAAACAAAGCATAGAAAACATTTCATTGTGTAAGCTGTAGTGTGAAAAAGGGTGTCCCACAGGCTATCCCTCTGTCTATACATCTTCACTTGCAAATGTTAATTATAATTGGCTTCAGGTCTCTGGTTTCTGTGACACCATCAATGTTGGACCCTCATTGGGACTCCTCTCAGTTATCCTGTGATTGCTTTGTGTCATGGAGATCCTGCAGTTTTGGCTTAGCAGGACTGGTCCTTTCACACACCCAATAGTTCACAGATAATGTAGATTTTGGGGTGGGCTAACTTAAATCCCCAGATCTGGGACCGGTTGGTGCCTGAGCTTGCCATCCCACCCTCTCTCACTTATCCACACTACTAGGGTGAATTCTCCAAGCACTGCTCCAGCGAGGCCACCAGAGCCTCCATAGGTAGGAGGCAGGGCCAGCTCTTCTGCTCTCAAGCCCTAACTCGTGCCTCCAGAGTCAGCTCCACTGTGTCACTTGGTCAAGGTTCCAGCTCACTCTCCTATTACTGAAACCCATGAGGAGCTGGGCCAGTTCTCCTGCTCTTGCAACCCTGGGGCTGGCTCTCCCATGCCTTCACCATTAAGGTCAGCTCCACTGTGTTGCTCAGGTGAGGCACAAGGCCCAGGTCTCCAAAGTGCTACTGCTGGTGAGAGGCAGGGATAACTCTCCCATTCTCAATGATTTCGAGCCAGCTCTTCTGACTGCCACATGTGGTGTATGGTGGTGAGGGGCAGGACATCCTCTGTTCTTCTCTCCCATACACAGCTCGCCCATGCCCTCTTCAGGGTCAGGTATGCTGTGTTGCCCAGGAAAAGTGCAGGGCCCAGTGCTGGTGAGGGGCAGGGGCAGCTCTACCGCTCTCATGACCTTGTGGCATAACTGCCACATGTGGAGAGGGTCAAGGAGGAGGAACATCACCTCCTTACCTGTGCCACCTCATGGCAGAGGAATGGTAGGGACAGCACTCCTCGTGGGACAGGCATGGCAGCAGGAGCTTGAGGTAGCCAGTCACACTACATCCGCAGTCAGGAAGCAGAGAGAGATGAATAATAAATACTGGAGCTAGCTCTCAGCTCCCTTTGATGATTTCTAGGACCCAACCCCAGAAATAATGCTAATTACATCTAAGGTGGGTCTTATTTTAATCTAATCACAGATGTTAAAAATGTGTGCTTGCACACACACACACACACACACACACTCTCTCTCTCTCTCTCACACACACATACACACACACTCACACACACATACATACATACACACACACACACACACACACACACACCATGTGCGTGTGTGAAAGTCAGAGGAGAACATGTGAGAGTCAGCTTTTGCCTTCTACCATATGGGTCCTGGAGATTGACTCGAGGTTGTCAGGCTGAGCCATATTACTGGTCCTATTTTATTGTTATTTGAGTGTACCACACTATTACATTTCCTGTTAAACAGACACCCCTGAATCTAGAAGCATCCTCACATATTTTATGTCTACCATCTCTTGGTTGTACAAAGAAGTCCCATGTAGCGATTTTTTACCATTCTAGTGAACCTTGATGGAACCTAAAAGTGAGGTGGACTAAAGTCTCATGCAATATCAAGCTTTATTCAGAGAAACAAACAATTTATATTCTGAGAGTTAAGCAAGGTCATATGAGCAAATGAGTTCACATGAGTTCAAGCTCTATACAGTTACAGGACAAGGTATGTTCACATGAGTTCAGGCTATATACATTCAAAGGGTCAATCTGTACTTGGAATCATCATCTGAATGATAGTAAGATAATAAAGTAAACCCATTTATTTCTTCCTATGTATGTATGTATGTATGTATGTATGTATGTGTGTATGTATGTATGTAATCTCTTTACATCATGATCACAGCCCCTCTTCTCCCAGTTCACCCTCACATAACCCCTCCTCCCATCTTACCCCCCACTTCTCCTCTGAGAACGGGGAGGACCCCTGCGTACCATCCCATTCTGGCACATCAAGTCACTGCAGGACTAGGTACATCCTTTCTCACTGAGGCCAGACCAGGCAGCTCTAGTCAGAAGAACCAGATCCACAGGAAGACAATGGATTGAGAGACAGCCTCTCCCCACTCCAGCTGTTGAAGGGCCTGCATGAAGACCAAGTTGCACATCTGATACATATGTGTGGGGAGCATAGGTCCAGCCCATGTATGCTTTTTTATTAACTCTTAAATAATAATAAACTCTTATTTATTACATCTGGGAAGAGCATGGAAGCACATTCAAAAAACAATCCATGCGATTGAGAAACAGAGATCACAAGACTGTTGTCTTGTTTTCTTGGAGTTTTTCCACAAGCTTTCAGAATTCACCTTACACAGAGTTATACATGGACTATTCTGACTATGTATGCAGTCTAAGTATATTCTATATTGTCCTGACAGAGTCACCTGATAATCCAATGATCAGAATGCATTATCATGAATATAACATAGAGCTGTACTGTGTGTGTGTGTGTGTGTGTGTGTGTGTGTGTGTGTGTGAATAAGGACATTCTTTTTTTTAAAGATATTTTCTTTTTTTATATTTTTAAAAAAGAATTATTTATTTTATTTATATGAGTACAGTACACTGTAGCTGTCTTCAGACACACCAGAAGATGGCATCAGATCCCATTACAGATGGTTGTGAGTTACCATGTGATTGCTGGGAATTGAACTCAGGACTTCTGGAAGAGCAGTCAGTGCTCTTAACTGCTGAGACATCTCTTCAGCCTAGATATTTTCTTTATTTACATTTAAAGTGTTATCCTCTTTGCTTCCCTCTCCTTCAAAAACCCCCCATTCCATTCCCCCCTGCTCACTAACCCACCAACTCCTGCTTCCCTGTCCTGGCATTCACCTACACTGGGGCAACAAGCCTTCACAGGACCAAGAACCTCTCCTCTCATTGATGCCCAACAAGGCCATCCTCTGCTACATGTGTAACTGGAGCCATGGGTTCCTCCATGTGTACTCTTGGGTTGGTGGTTTAGTCCCTGGGAGCTCTGGGGGGTATTGGCTGTATCATATTGTTGTTCCTCTTATGGGGCTGCAAACCTCTTCAGCTCCTTGGGTCTTTTCTCTAGCTCCTCCATTTGGGACCCTGTGCTCAGTCCTGTGGTTGACTGAGAGCATCCATCTCTGTATTTGTCAGGCACTGGCAGAACCTCTCAGGAGACAGCTGTACTAAACTCATCTGGTCCTGGGCTTTTTAGAATTTAATGAAAATGAAGACACATCATACCAAAACTTATGGGGCACAATGAAGGCAGTGCTAAGAGGAAAACTCATAGCTCTAAATACCTCCAAAAAGAAAGTGAAGAGAGCTTACACTAGCAGCTTGACAGCACACCTGAAAACTCTAGAACAAAAAGAAGCAAATACACCCAAGAGGAGTAGATGACAAGAAATAATGAAACTCAGGGCTGAAATCAACCAAACAGAAACAAAAAGAACCATACAAAGAATCAACCAAACCAGGAGCTGGTTCTTTGAGAAAATCAACAAGATAGATAAATCTTTAGCCAGACTAACCAGAGGGCACAGATGTTACTACCCAAATTAATAAAATCAGAAATGAGAAGGGAGAGTAACAGAAACTGGAAACTCAAAAAATGGTCAGACCCTACTACAAAAGCTTGTACTCAACAAAACTGGACATTATTAGTTTTAATTGACAAATTGACAAAAGTTAAAACCATCTGAGAAAAGAGCCTCAATGAAGGATTGTTTAGATCAGGTTGGCCCATGGGCATGTCTGTGGAAGGTGGTCTTGATTACATATAGTTGATGAAGAAAGACCCAGCCATCATGGGTGACACAATTCCTGAGGCAGGGGGTTCTTAATTGCATGTAGTCAAAGCCAGTGACATACATTCATTCTCTGGCTGCTTCAAGTTCCGTCCTTGGCTTCCCTACAATGTTGGCTTCAATCTGCACTTGTGAGCTGAAGTAAACCTTTTTTCCCCCCTAAACCACTTTTCACCAGGGTATTTTTATTCACTTTCATCCTTACCATTGCCCTCTACCTGTCATCCCCCCTACATTCCTTTCCTCATGCCCCTTCCCTTCCCCTCTGAGCTGGTGGGGCCTCTCCTGGGAATCATCCCATGCCAGGGTGTTTTTTATCTTAAGAACAGAAGTGAAAACAGGGATCTGGCTTCTGGGGGGGCGGTCAACTGAGACCTTATGCGTACACTGCAAGCTCTTTTCCCACTGAGCCATTACTCCACACCTCATGCTCATTCTCCACTGTGCAGATATCAATGAGTGTGAGCACGCATGTCCTGTCAACTCTGTTTGTACCAACACTCTTGGGAGCTACTTCTGCGCTTGCCACCCTGGCTTTGCATCAAGCAATGGACAGCTGAATTTCAAAGACCCGGAAGTGACATGTGAAGGTGAGCAGAGGATTTCCCAGATGGTTTGGGGTGTACATTTCTCCATGTTTCTATGAATTTCTTTATGTATTTGATGTTTATTTCAGATATTGATGAGTGCAGTCAAGATCCATTACAATGTGGACTAAATTCTGTCTGCACCAACGTACCAGGCTCCTACATCTGCAGCTGCCTTCCTGACTTTCAAATGGATCCAGAAAGCTCCCAAGCACATGGAAACTTCAACTGCAAAAGTAATGACTTAGTGCATTGGCAAGGGGAACTGTGTCTTTGCTTTGCTCATAAAACTTTTTCCCCCCAATAACTAAGTTCTCTACTTACTTCCATTTTAGTATTTTGCTACTTATTTACTCCTTTACTGATTCATTGGTACACTCAATAGTAGGTTATTGAGTGGGTTTTAGATCAACTATTCTTTTTTTGCAGATAGGGTCTCATGTGGTACAGGTTAGCCTCAAACTCACTGCTAGCCTTGAGCCCCATTCCTCTTTCCTCTGTCTACAACTGTCCTGACATAAGTGTACAGGACAATATCCAGTTTGAAGTATAGAATTGAAAGAATGGAGATACATTGTCATGGGTATAGTATGTACAAAGGTCCTGAATATTTACACAGAGTGAGACACTTTACATGTGTCTGTAACCATGGCTGTAGTTCAGGCTCTTTGACATTTTGGTGTCTTATGAAAATACTTAGTTTTTTCTCTCAAGAACAATAAAATTTTAAAATTTTTATTGTTTTTCAAGACAGGATTTTACTATACACCTCTGTCTGTCCTGGACCTTATTCTGTGGTCCAGGCTGGCCTTGATCTCAGAGATCTCCCTGCTTCTGCCTCTCAAATGCTTAGATTAAAGGTGTGTACTATGACTGCTTGGCCTAAAATTTTTGAGTAATATATTTTAATATTTATAGTACTGAGCATATCTATGGATGGGAGAGGAGCTCATGAGCCTCTCCTTACTGAGATGCAGTAATAGCTTCTCAGGGAGGGCCACTTTTCTATAAGGGTATGGCCCTATGCATTAGTGTAGCTATGATAAAACAGCATGTCTAAGGCAACTTTCACATGAAGGAGTTTATTTGAAGTTATTGTTCCAGAGGGTTAGAGTCCATGATGTTGGAGAGTGACTAAGATGCCCAATGCCAACTTCTGGGTTTCATATGGATGGGCATAAATAATATACATACGCGAGCATATTCAGATACATGTATACCACACCCACATAAACCAAAATCTAAAGTGGAATGTATGTATCCTGAATGTCTGCAATGAAACACAACAGCAACAATTTATCTAAGATCTAATTTTTCCCATACAGAGGGGAGGATGTCACCAGGGCCACTCTGTCTCCTACATACTCCTTCCACCCTCCATTTTTCTGTCTTCTCCTCACAAAGAACTATCTATAAATATGTATTTATTATGCCTTTTCTTTCCTACTTTTCATTTTTTATTCATGGTGCCTAGCACAGGTGTCAAGGCCATGCAAGTTAGCTCTGAGGAATCATGAAAAGAATTCCATTCAGATGTAATCCCTCTTCCCTCCTTTGTCTCTCTTTCTTCTGATTCTCTCCAGCTCCTGGCTTCTCCCCTTCTCCCCTTTCCTCCTCCTTTCCTCTTGTCTTCTTTTCCTCTCCCTCTGCCTCCTCCCCTCTCCTTCTTTCCTCTATTCTGCTCTCTTCTTATCCTCTGTTCCTTCCTCTCCTCTCCTTATCTTCTTCCTTTCTTCTTTCCTCCTCGCTCACTTTCCCTCAGCCTCTCCATCTTCCCACCCCTTCCCATTCCCTCCTTCCCCCTTCATTGCTTCCCTTTTTTCTGTATTTTCCCTTTCCCGATAGTTCCCCCTCTCCTCTCCTATTTCTTGTGTTTTGTTACTCTTTACATCCCATTCTTTAAATCTTTCCAGAGTCCTGTTTTTCTCTCACACTTACATCTACTTGCATATATTTAACCTGTGGAAATCAGGATCTGTTATGTGTATGTTATGTGTCTGTGTATGAGTAGTGTTTGTCTAAGGCTCTACTATCTCAATATATTTTCCTGTTTGTTCACTTTCTTAAAAAATTAATTTCACATGACTGTATAATATTCCATTGTGTATAAGTACCACATTTACTCGTCCCATCACCCATTTGTGAACATCCAGACTGATATCACTTTCTGGTTATATTCTTCTACTCGAAAAAAATCATTGTGCCTTCAGACATGCACCAGATTGCTTACCTTTCTTTGCCTTAGAGTTTTGTATCACTGATATCGTAGTTTTTGTCAATGTAAAAAAAATTACCCTGAGAAAGCAGCTCAAGGAGAAAGGGTTTATTCTGGTCAGGGTTCATGAATGTAGTTCATTATGCTGTGGAATTTGAGGCAGCTGGTCACATCATACCCACAGTCAGGAGCAGAGAGCGATGGCTGCTGCTGCTGGAACTGCTCAATTTTCCCATTCTGTGCAGTCCAGGGTTTCTTGAACAGGAAATGGTCCTGTTCACAATTAAAGGGTGTCTTCTCACACCAATTAATCTAATCTAGCTGATCCCATAGGCATGCCCAGAAGCCCATCTCCAGGGTGACATTGGATATGGATGAGCTGATAGTTGACATGAATAGTCACGGTGGCCTTGGGCATCGCATCCCCTCTCACCCCCTTTAGACCCTTGCCATGATCTTGGAGCTTCTTACAACTGGTGTGCAGTGCACTTTGCTCTTGGTCACTTCTGTTTATTATGGCTGAGGTCAGATGCTATGTATAAAGAACACAGAATCAGTTTTGTCTACCTCGCTGTGCTGAACATTTTTCCATGGTTGGTTTTTCTTCCTTCCAGGGATCCCCTTCAAGTGTAAGGAAGACTTGATACCCAAAAGTGAGCAGATACAGCAGTGCCAAGCAGGGCAGGGCAGGGATCTTGATTATGTAAGTTTTTAAAAAATTATCTTTCCTTATTCTTGAGAATTTCATCCACATATACAATGGACTCTGATAATACTCATTCCTAATTTTCCCTACTCATCTCCCTTCCAATTCCATGTCCGTTTATTGATTACACACTAAGTTCATCATGGGTACCATATTGCATTGGTGTGGGCATCCACTGGAGCATGACTCTACTGCTCATCATACCATCAAGAAAGAATGATTCTCTGTGTCCCAGAAGCTCTCACTGCAGAGAGCTTCTCAGTGAGAGAGGAGTTGGAGAGCACTTTTCCAGTCTAGTCCTAGAGTTTTGGCTGGTTTGGTCTTGTGTAGGTACCCGCAGCTTCTGTGCGTTCCCAAGTGCCATCATCAGGCCATATCCAGAGGACAGCATCTCACTGCTTTCTTCTCTACCCTTCTGCTTTTACATCATCCCTGCCTCTTTATCTGTTATGTTCCCTGAGCCTTGGTATGTGTATGGCTTTGATACAAATACCCCTATATGGCTGGATGAATATTCTTATTGAATATGTAAGTGTTGAACATTATTAGTTATTGATGATTTCCAAGAGGCTACTTAGGATAAATACTGCTTCATCAATCTTAACCAAACAAATGCAATAGTAAAATATTTAGCACAACCCATAGTAGCTATATTGTTTTTAAAAGCAGCAACTATTTTTTGTTTTTATGTTATTATTATAATGATTTACTTATTTACATCCCAAACACTGCCCCTTTCTGTTCCCCCATAGAGACCCAGCTTCCATTCCCTTACCTTCCTCTCTGAGAGGGTGGGGCCCTTTTGGGTATCCCCTCACTCTGGCTTATCAACTCTGTGAGATTAGGCACGTTCTCTACCTCTGAGGCCAGACAAGGCAGCCCTGTTGGAGAATGAATACCACAGTCAGGCTACAGCTGTACGGATAATCTCTGCTTCAGTTGTTGGTGACTGAGCTTCCGGTCTGCTACATATATGCCAGGGGCCTCATTTCAGCCCATGTGTGTTCTTTGGTTGGTGACTCAGTCTCTCAGAACTCCCAGTCTTCTGGGTTATTTGACTGTGTTGGTCTTCCTGATGGGTTCTTATCTCCTCCAGGCTTTCAGTACTTCCCCCAACTTTTCCACAAGAGTCCCCATCCTCTGGCCGAGAGGCACTTTAAGAAGTGCTTAACATCATTAGTCATTAGGGAAATACAAATCAAAACAACCCTGAGATTTCACCTTACACCAGTCAGAATGGCTAAGGTAAAAAACTCAGGAGACAGCAGGTGTTGGCGAGGATGTGGAGAAAGAGGAACACTCCTCCACTGCTGGTGGGGCTGTAAGATGGTACAACCACTTTGGAAATCAGTCTGGTGGTTCCTCAGAAAACTGGACATGACACTTCCGGAGGACCCTGCTATACCTCTCCTGGGCATATACCCAAAGGATTCCCTGGCATTCAATAAAGACACATGCTCTATTATGTTCATAGCAGCCTTATTTATAATAGCCAGAATCTGGAAAGAACCCAGATGCCCCTCAAAGGAGGAATGGATACAGAAAATGTGATATATTTACACAATGGAATACTACTCAGCAATTAGAAACAATGAATTCACAAAATTTTTAGGCAAGTGGTTTGATCTGGAAAATATCATCCTAAGTGAGGTAACCCAATCACAAAAGAATACACATGGAATGCAATCTCTGATAAGTGGATATTAATTAGCCCAGAAGCCCTGAATACTCAAGACACAAATCGCATAACAAATGAGTCCCATGAAGAAGTATGGAGAGGGTCCTGATCCTGGAAAGGATTGATCTAGCATTGGAGGGGAATATAAGGACAGAGAAAAAGGAGGGAGGTGATTGGAGAATGGATGGAGAGAAGAAGGTTTATGGGACATATGGGGAGGGGGGGATCCAAGAAAGGGGAAATCATTTGGAATGTAAACAAAGAATATAGAAAATAAAAATATTAAAAAAAAAAGAGTCCCTATCCTCTGTCCAGTGTTTGACTGTGGGTATGGACATCTGTTTTAGTCAGCTGCTGGATAGAGTCTTTTAGAGGACAAACTGTCCTCTAAGGTTCCTTAGAGGACAGTTATACTAGGTTCCTGTCTGCAAGCCTAACCGAGTATTATTAATAATGTAAGGATTGGTGCTTGCCAATGGCATGGGTTTCAAGTTGGGCTGGTTACTGGTTGGCCATTACCCCAATCTCTGCTCCAACCTTGTCCCTGAATTTCTTTAAACAGGACATATTTCAGGTTGAAAGTTTTGTGTGGGTGGGTTGGTGTCCTTGTCTCTCCATTGGGGGTCCTGCCTGGCTACAGAAGGTAGTCTCTTCAGGTTCTATATTCCCACTGTTAGGCATCTTGGCTGATATTACCTGTATTGATTCCTGGGAGCCTCCCCCATCTCAGGTCTCTGAGACTTCCTAAAGATTTCCCTCACCCCTAGCAGCTGCCATTTTTTTCATGCATTCTTCTGGTCCTCTGGGACTCTCTCCTGTCCTTCCCCATACCTGATTCTGTCTCCTTATTCTCCTACCCCTTTCCACTCCCACCCAGTTTCTTCCTCCCCTATGCCTCCTATAACTATTTTGCTCCTTTTTCTAAGTATGATTCAAGCATTTGCACTTGTGCCTTCCTTCTTGTTTAGCTTCATTGGTCCTGTGTGGTGTATCATGGGTATTCTCTGCTTTATGGCTAATACCTACTTATCAGTGAGTACATACAATGCATGTCCTTTGGGTCTGGGTTACTTCACCGAGATGTCATCAGGAAAATGCAAATCAAAACAACTCAGCTTCTACCTTACATCAACCAGAATGGCTAAAAAAAAAACCTCCTCATGCTGGGGGAAGATGTGGAGAAAGGGGAACACTCCTCCATTTCTGGTGGGATTAAAAGTTTGTACAACCACTCTAAATCAATCTGGTAACTTCTCAGAAAATTGGAAATAGTTATACCTTAAGACTCAAGTATACCACTCCTAGGAATATACCAAAAAGATTCACCTTGTGTCCATAAGGACACATGCTTCATATGTTCATAGCAGCTTTATTTGTAATAGCCAGAAATTGGAAACAACCAAGATGTCCCTCAACTGAAGAATGGATACAGAAAATGTGGTTCATGAATACAATGGAGTACTACTTAGTCATTATAAACAAGGACATCATGACTTTTTCAGGAAAATGGATGGAACTAGAAAACTATTTCTTAACACAGGACTTCTCTGTGCACTAGATCCTGATATTAGACCTGTATTTTAGGTAGTGGAGAGAAGACAAGACTGTGAAAGCCACCCTCTTTTTTTGTAAGAGTATGACTTAATACGAAGGTTGGAGCTGAAAGGAATATGTTGATTTTTGACTCAGGAGATGGTACTTTTGATGTGTACTTTTGAAATTTTGAAGTCAAATTGACATCTGGAGACACTCAGTTGGGTGGAGAAGACTTTACAAACTGAATGGCCAACCATTTCACTGTTGAATTAAAGGAAGGCATACAAGGACATCAGTGAGAACAAGAGCCATCTGCATGCTGCCTGCGAAGTGGCCAAGCATATCCTTTCTTCCTCACCCAAGCCAATATTGAGATTGCTTGTCTCTATGAGGGCATTGACTTCAGTACCTCCATTGCCCATGCTCAGTTTGAAGAATTAAATGCTGACCTGTTCCGTGGCACTCTGAATCATGTAATAAAAGTTCTTTGAGGTGCCACACTGGCTACGATACAGTTCCAAGATATTGTGCTAGTGGGAGTCTGACCAGAATCCCCAAGATTCAGACGCTTCTGCAAGATTTCTTCAATGGAAAAGAACTGAATAAGAGCATTAACCCTGATGGAGCTGTGGCCTATGGTGCAGCTGTCCAGGCAGCCATTCTATCTGGAGCCAAGTCTGAGAATGTTCAGGATTTACTACTCTTTGATGTCACTTCTCTTTGTCTTGGCATTGGAAGGGCTGATGGAGTCATGACTGTAGTCATCAAGCACAATACCACCATTCCTACCAGGGAGACATAGACTTTCATCACCTGTTCTTACAACCAGTTGGATGTGCTCATTCAGGTACATGAAGGTGAAAGGGCCATGGCAAAGGATAACAACCTGCTTGCAAAGTTTGAACTCACAGGCAAACCTACAGCAACCTGTGGTGTTCCACTTTTGACATAGATACCAACGGCATCCTCAATGCTTCCAGTGTAGACAAGGTCACAGAATAGGAGAACACAATCACCATAATCAGTGACACTTGAGCAAGGAGGAAATTGGGTGTTTGTTCCAGGAAGCTGAGAAGTGCAAAGTTGAAGGTGAGAAGCAGAGAGATAAGGCTTTCTCTAAGAATTCACTGGAGTCCTATCATGTCAACACGAGTGTGGCAGCTGATGACGAGTCAATGATGAGAACAAACAGGAGGTTCTAGACAAGTGTAATAAAACCATCAATAAAACCATCAATTGGCCAGATAAGAACCAGACAGCAGAGAAGACAAAATTTAAACACCATCAAAAAGTCTGCACCCATGTTACTAAGCTGTACCAGAGTGCTGGAGGCATGTCTATAGAAATGTCTGGGAGCTTCCCTGGTGAGGGAACGCCTTCATTTGGTGGTGCTTCTTCCATTAAAGAGGCGTATTAAGTCAATTCAAGTAGAGGTGTACCAATATTCCACAGGGAAACGTGAAGCATCCAAAGTTAGCAAGTTCTGTGACACGTTTACACTCAATTTAAACTTAAATAATAAAATTAAAAATGAAACTAAAATAAATTAAATTTCAGTTGCTACAATAAATTACTAAGCATTCTCAATACATGAATATGGAAGATGTGGTCAGGGAGAGGAAACAAAGCATTGTACTTTATCCTAAATGGAAAATGCAATGTCTAAAACAAGTGGAAAATGCAAGATACGATAAATGCAATGTCTAATAGAACTATTTAAATTGACACCCTACCAAAAAAAAGAGAATATCCTTAAGTATCACTTCTAGTTATACCTCATTGAATTAAATAACATTTAGCTAGCTTGGAAGATAGGGCATTTCCCTAAAAAACTTGAGAAATTCTTTTAAAAGAAAAATGGGTGGCCAGGAAGCAGAGACTTGATTTAGTAGTCAAGAACCTGAACCTGACTGCCCTCTCTGAAGATCTAAGTTCGATTCCCACCACCTACATCAAGTGGCTCAGAAACTGCCTCTAACTTGAGCTTTAAAAGATCAGGTGCCTTCTTCTGGCCCCTAAAAGCAACCACACTTACATGGTAGTGGTGGTGGTGGTGGTGTGTGTGGGTAAGGATTCAGCTGTGACAAACAGAAGCAAACACAGAGACAGTTTGAATCTGAGTGTATTTTGCAGCTCTTAAGCAGGGGATTTTATACATTAAACCAAACATGACACATCTCTTAGAAACCATACCCAGCCAAACAATTGTGAATACCAACAAGATCAGTTGGCACAGTAAAATACAAAAATCATCTAAGCATTACAACTCTGAACTACATGTTCAGTGAATCACAAACAGAACAGGTAATGTCATCATCAAAAATATAACAATTCTAAAAGAATATATTCAATAGGGCAATCATGCAAGGCTAGTGCCATATTCCCAAGAACAGGTTAATAAATCTTTGTAGTCAGTGCTCTTAACCACTGAGCTAACTTTCCAGCCCCTATGGTTAATTATTGCTTAACAGCTAACACCTGTTTTTTTTTTTTTTTATAAATCTTCAAAGCATAAATTTAAACCATTTTAATTCTAATTAAGGCTTTCTTTACCATATACCAAAACTCACCTCTGATGACACATGTGTAGCCATATGAAATTTTATTGTTGGAAAAGTTTTTTATCTATCGTAATAATTTTGTAAATGATTTGAAAAGTAAAGCATTGGTTTCCCTGGAGAGGTCATGTTAGTGACCCGTCTCAAGGGGTGGTCTCGTACCCATTATTCTTGTTTTAAGATCATTGCCTAGGCTACCAGGGACCTGTAGGTAAGAAAAGGAATGAAAGAGAACAAGAGAGAAAAATTGCCATGAGAACTACGGCTCAATTGTTTTCTCCGGCAGAGTTCCACAAAAGCAACATAAGGAAGGAAAGGGCTATCTTGGCCCAGAGTGTAAGGAAGCAGCAGTCCATCCTGTTGAGGAGGCCCTGGCAGCAAGATCTTGAGCTAGTCACAGTGCATTCTCAATCGGGAGTCAGAGAACAATGCATGTTGGTGCTTAGCTTTCTCTCTCTCTCTCTCTCTCTCTCTCTCTCTCTCTCTCTCTCTCTCTCTCTCACACACACACACACACACACACACACACACACACAGACATTTTTCTTTCCAGAATTCTAGGCAAGGGAATGGTGCTACTTGCTATGAACAGGTTTTCCTACCCTAATTATCCTAATTAATATATTACCCACAGGGAACTGGAGAAATCACTCAAAGATTAAGAGCACTGCATGATTTTCCAGAGGACCCTGGTTTAATTCTTAGCACCCACTAGATGGTTTACAACCATTTAAACTACAGTTTTAGGAGATTTTATACCCTCTTCTATCCTCCATAGGTGTCAGACAGCCACAGACACACAGGCAATCAAAATACTCACACACACAAAATCGTTTAAGTGTTTCTTAAAAAGCAATCCCCTACACGTATACCCAAAGTGTGTCTCCCAAGGGGTGTAGATTTCATCAGGTTGATAATTGAGATTAGCCATCACATCACCATCTAAAAGTGAGCAGTTCAGTGGTTTGTAGTGGATTTGTCATGCAAAAGCCGTTAGTATCTTGTTGTATTTTCATCAATCCCAGTGAAACCTTCACATCCATTGAACAGGAACTGCCATACCTCCTCAAGGCCCCTAGAATACCAATTAGGTCTCTGTGTACGAATCTTTGTATTTTGGCCATTTCCTAGAGCTGAGACAATTCCTTTAGCTTATCCTCACGCTAGGTCACATGGCAGGTCTGGCTTTCATCCTGTGAGGGGCCTGAAAACTGAGTCCTCTAGCAGTCATTCCTATGTACTCCTTCCATTAGTTCACAGAAGCTGCCTTCCACAAACCTTCACCACATTTGTTGTCATTTTTGTTGTATCACTTTGAAATTATACACACATTTTGATCAAATCTACCTACTCCTTTTCTTCTATCCCCCCTACCATACATTCCCTCTCAACCTCATGCCACTCATTGCTGCTATTGTCTTTTTTGATGATATCCTACTGACTTGGATGAGATGGAATCTCACTATACTTTTGAAATATTTCACTTATGGCCAATAATTGAACATGTTTTTTTTTTCCTTGTAACTCTTAGCCATTTGTCTTTTTTTTTTTTTTTTAAATCTAGCTGTTCATTCATATATTTGTTTTATTAACATGTGTGATAATTAGGTATTTTTTTGTTTTGGTCTGTTTATTTGTTTTTGAAACAAGATCATACTATGGCCCTGGCTGGCCTGGAATTTGATATACACACCATGAGGGCCTCAAACTCACAGAGACATGCCTGTCTCTGCCTCTCAAGTGCTAAGGAAAGAGGTGTTCACCACCATGCCTGCCCTTGACAATTAATTTAATTGCCAGTTTGAACCAACTTATAATCCACTGGGAAGAGAATTTCATTGAAGGATTGTCTACATTGTGATGGTCTTTAAGCATATGTCTCTGTGTGTAGGGTATCTTAATTAAGTACCATTTCCCAGGTACAGGGTTTTAAACTGTGTAACAGTGGAGACATAGAGCAAACTGGAACAAACCCTTTCTTCCCTAAGTTGCTTTTTGTCAGGGTATTTTTATCCAGGCAACAGAAGTGAAATCAGGACAGTATGTAATACTCTGCATGCCAACAGTACATTGGGGCTGCCTCAGCATGGATATACAGTGTGCTCTGGTCAAATCAGGTCAGCTTAGGACTTCTTTTTTCTTGACTTTTGTTTACAACTGAAGTCTTTACCTCTCCTGGTTGTTCATGATCTATATATGAGGCAATTATGAACTATAGTCTCCCTGCTGGGCAGGGGCTTCCAGGATTCTCTAGAGTGCGTGCATCTATTATCTGCCACCCAACTTCTCTGAAGTGAAGACTTTATTTCCCTGAGAACGGAGATTCAGGAATTTTACGTATTCATATGTTGATCCTTACTGCTCAATTTTTCAACTTTGCAATTCATCACAGACTGGCCAGTACTCACACGTGCTCTTTCTCTTGGAACATAGGCTTCCTTCTGCACACTTGTGAATACCACCTTCACCATCCTGGATAGGACCTGTGAAAACAAAAGTGCTCCAGTGTCCTTACAGGTAGGGGTTCACCTTCTTCATTGGTATCTATCTCTTCCTCTCTCTCTCTCTCTCTCTCTCTCTCTCTCATATAGTTATCTGTGGATGCTAAAATGGGGCACTGGGTCCCTTGGAAACATTGTTTGTGAGCCACTTGATGTATGCAATGGATTTTGAATCTCAGTCCTCATGCATGAGTACTAGAACTCTTAGCCATGGAGCCACATCTACAGCCCCACAGCTCAAATCTTGGTGATGTCACTTAATAAAATGTGAATACTCATTTTTCTCATCTCAAACCAGAAATAAACATTGCCTGAAATGTGATAGATATTGGCTCCATACGAAATAAGGGGGTACGTATGTATATGCTTACATATGATAATTAAACTATGCATAACTGACTCAGGTCGTGGCTCAGTGGATAAAGGGCTGCTTTGTAAGCATGAAAACCTAGGTCCTATCCCCAGATTCCACATACAAAAAGACAAAAGCTGGGTATAGCTCATACATTTGGAATCCCAGCACTGGGAAGCAGAGATCCCACTGGAGATCGCTGGCCATTTAGCTTAGTCTATTTGGTGAGTTCTAGGCCAATGAAGGACCCCATCTCAAGTAGATGAATGGCACCTGGCATCTGAAATGCAGCAGCCACATTCTGCATTTGACCTCTACATGAGCACGTAGCCAGTGTGGTTGCACACACACTGACACACATGCACGCACATGCTCTATTTCTAATTCTATATAGTCTTCATTCTTATATGCCAGAAATCTAAGCACCATACTTAGATTTCAAGGATTTATTTTTTTGTCCACTTTATACATCTTATGGGTGAGTTTCCACAGAAGCCAGGTATATCAGATCTCACCGGAGCTGGAGTTCCAGGCAGTTGTGAGCTACCTAAAGTGGGTACTGGAACTGAATCTGAATACTCTGTAAGATCCGTGTGTGCTCTTGACCTCTGAGCCATTTCAGCCCATACTTACAACACATTTAATAAACTTTTTCATTAGTTTTGATGCTTTCATATATCTGTCTGCATGCCTGTCTACTGTATTGTGTTTGTTTTCCCCATTACCCTCTGATATCCCCTTTCTTTCCCCTTGGATGACTTCTGCCCTCTTGGTCCCTATTAACTCCACTGTAGACTGTAAGTTAAGAACAATAGCCTCATCTATTTCTATTCTGGCTTTCAAATAATTGACACAAAGACCTATCAAGATCACTAACATGCTCCAAGGCCCATGATTGGGCAGATATTCATCTCCTCTAAATTATATACTTCCCATCAAGGCCCCATGTTATGTGTCGTCTGAGTCTCATCCTGGCTTGCTCTGCTTCATGTGTATTCCTCATGGTGAACCCCTTAGTGACCAGCTCACCATGACTCCTCCTAGACCTTCTTCCTCATGACCACCTCTTCTCTTCCTTTCTCTCCCACTTTGGGACTCTACCCTGGGAATGGAAGTCCTGCCTTCTCTTCCCAGTCAAAGGCAGATCAGCTCTTTAGTAACCAATCAGAGATAATTGGGAAGCATTCTTTACACAACAAAGATTCAGGAGATGGTTCAGTAATCATGACAATGTACTGTCTGGACTGTAATCTGATCTCTGGGCACAAAAATCAGCATCAGAGTACACATAGTGCCCCAAACCATCCCCCCAAACTCCACCATCAATAAATAAGATACCTACTTTATGGTAGCCCTTGGCAGTCACTAGTGTCACAGGAAAAGCCTTGTGGGGAGCTCTGTGATCCATGGTAGAAAGAGATAGCTTAGTCTTGTGCAGGTATTCATGGCTGCTGTGCTCATGGTTGCCATGGTGATGTATTTGGATAGCAGCATTTATGATCTTCTCCCTCATCTCCCAGCTCTTCAGGGCTTTCTGTCCCCTCATCTGAATATAGGTCTTGGGGTAGAAATCTAACATATGTAATCTGTCTAGAGCTGTGTGTTTGTCAGTCACTTACTGTGAGTTTTGGCCATATATGAGTCTCTGAAGTACATTTCAAACTTGCTGCTGTTCCTAAGCCATAATAGATAGGATATGAATGTTAGTTTGGTGTGTTCTTTCCTTGCTGCATGAAGGTGCCTTGTTGATTTTTCACATTTGCTGTTTTGTACAGCATTGTGAACATATCCCTAACATATCTGTCAGCTCTCATGTGACTGGGTTCCATGTTGAAACCGTTAAACTGCTTCTTGAGAAGTTAATATATCAGAAAGCATTTTAAATGATCACCACTAAGAGAGCTCTTTGAAAAAATTAGATATATCTGAAGAGATTAATCCCTAAAACAGTTTCTGGGTGAAAGAGCATGTGGAGCACAGATTGGCTCAGGCACTGGCTTACTGTGTCCTGCAAAGGCAAAGCTGAGATTAAACATTCCTAACAGGGCCTCTTAAGTGTAGAAAGGGAGCTGAGAGGATGCTGATTTTGTCTTTTTGTTTGTTTGTTTGTTCATGAGAGAGTGTCTTGTTGTTGTCATTTCAGCTGGCCTATAAACTGCTATGTAGCCAAGGACCCATCAGCCTCAGTCTTCTGAGTCCTGTGATTTCCCAACTGGATCACCACACTCAGTAGCTTCTTCTTTTGCTTCATTCTTAACTCCTTTTTTCTTCCAGGGATAGAGAGAGCATAAATTATTTTGCTAATGAGAGAGAGAGAGAGAGAGAGAGAGAGAGAGAGAGAGAGAGAGAGAGAGAGAGAGAGAAGAGAGAGAGAGAGAGAAGAAGGGGAACAGGAGAAAGGAGAGGAACATGGAGAGAAGGATTATGGGGAGGAAGAGGACCAGGGAGAGGAAGGGGAGAGGAGGAGCATCAGGAGGAGAGGAAGCAGGAGGAGGAGGAGAAGGGAGAAGGGCATGGAGAGAAGAAACCTGGGGAGGAGGGGGAGCAGGGAGAGAAGGGGAGAGGAGGAACAGCAAAAGGAGAGGGAGAAGGAGGAGGAGCAGCAGGAGAAGGGAGAAGGGCACAGAGAGAAGCCTGAGGAGGAAGAGGAACAGGGAAAGGGGAGGGGAGGGTTAGTAGAAGAGGGAGCAGGAGGAGGAACAGGAGAGGAGAGGAGTGGAAGGGGTGAGAAAGGACATTAGCAAATGCTTCTTTCCTTGCAGAGTGCAGCCACGAGCATCTCTGCTGTGCTGGAGCAGGCACCCACATGGTTCGAGCTCAGCAAGGAGGAGACATCCACTCTGGGTACCATCTTGCTGGAGACTGTGGAAAGCACCATGTTAGCTGCTCTTCTGACGCCCTCTGGGAATGCCAGCCAGACCATTCAGACGGAGTACCTGGGTAATGCATACCCTTGAGGGAAAGGCTGACTTTCAGGGATGACTTGTATTTGAGTTCTCATAGCTGTCCACGTACCTTTAAAACCTCTAATCCACAGCAAAGACGGTCTAATATTAGTGACATTTACAATTTATCAATCACTTGGCTAAGAACAGACATGATACAATGAGTGTGTCATTAATTCATTCAAACAAACATTTGTGGTTTGTCTATTATATGATTTAAGATATGGTAATCATTTTCCTGTTCAGATATTTCTAGTTTTCCTGTCTGAGGTGATAATTGGATTGTGCCTCTTGGTTTGACATTAGGAAAAGCTTTGTGACTATACCAGGTCATTATAATAGAACATTTTTCTCTTTCTCTTTTCTTTAGTGACTGAACATCATTTTTCCCATTAATTAATTTATTCACTAACTTTATATCCTAATTGCACCTCCTCCCTCTTCTCCTCCCAGTTCCATCCTTACAAACTCCTCCCCCATTACTCTCCCCGCCTCTCCTTAGAGCAGGTGGAGCTCCCCTTGGGTACAATCCAGCCCTGGGACATCTAGTCCCTGCAGTACATCCTTTTCCACTGAGGCTCAGTCAGGCCATACAGCTATGGAAAGGGGATCCAATGGTAGGCAACAGAGTCAGGGACAGCCCCTGCTTCAGCTGTTAGGGGACCTACGTGAAGATCAAGCTGCACATCTGCTCCAAATATATAGGGGGCCTAGGTTCTGACCGCATACTCTTTGGGTGATGATTCAGTCTCTGAGAGCCCCCATAATCCCAGGTTAGTTTTCTCTGTAGGTACTCTTATGGTGTCTTGACACCTCCAGCTAGATCAATCCTATCCTTCACTTTTCCACAAGACTCCCTGACCTCTGCCTTACATTTGGCTGCAGGTCTCTGCATTTGTTTCCATATGCTTCTAGATGAAGCCTCTTAGGAGACAGTTATGCTAGGTTCCTGTCTACAAGCATGGTAGAATATCATTAATAGTGTCAGGGGTGGTCTATCTCCCATGGAATGGGTCTCAAGTTGGGCTAGTTATTAGTTGACCAGTCCCTCAATCTCTGTCCTATCTTTGTTCCTGTACATCTAGTAGGGAGGAAAAGTTTTAGGTTGGAGGTTTTGTGGGTGGTTTGATGTCCTTATCCCCCCACTAGTAGTCTTGCCTGGCTACAGGAAGTGGCTGTTTCAAGATCTATATTTTCTGTTGCTAGGAGTCTCAGCTAGATCACCATCTGGGGCCTCTCCATATCCTAGATCTCTGGCACATCCTAGAGATTACCCCACCCCACGTCATCTCCCTTCTCTCTTCCCTCAGCTCCTTACATATGATCTCCTACAACCCCACTCCCCTTCCCACCCCTCTTCCTCCCAGTTCCATGTTTCTATTGACTTCTGATATTTATGTTGTTCCCCTTTCTAAGAAAGACTCAATCATCCTCCCTTGGGCCCTACTTGTTATTTGGTTTCTATGGGTCTGTTGATGGTAGCACACTGATTCTGTACTCTATGGCTAATGTCCCCTTAGAAGGGAGTAAATAGCACGCAGAGCTTTTGCATGTGGGTTACCTCACTCAGGATGATATTTTCTAGTTCCGTCCGCTTGCCTGCAAAATTCTTGATGCCCTTGTTTTTTATGGCTGAGTAGTATCCCCTTGTGTAGATATACCACATTTTTCTGGATCTGTTCTTCAGTTGAAAGACATCTAGGTTTTTATCCAGTTTCTGGTTATTATGATAAATCCTATGAGCATAGTTCAGCAAGTGTCCTTGTGGGATGGTGAAACATCTTTTGAGTATTTGCCCAGAAGTGGTATAGCTGGATCTTGAAGTTGAGGTATTCCCAATCTTCTGAGAAACCACCAGATTGATTTCCAGAGTGGTTGTACAAGTTTGTACTTCCACCAGCAGTGGAGAGTATTCCCCTTGCTCCACAACATTAACAGCATGTGCTGACCTTTGAGTTTTTGATCTTAGACATTCTTATGGGTGTAAGAATTTGGATTTCTCTGATGACTATGAGTGTTGAACATTTCTTTCTTTTTTTTTAAATTTAATTTAATTTAATTTTTATTTTCTATATTCTTTGTTTATATTCCGAATGCTTTTCCCTTTCCTGGTTCTCCCCTCCACATCTGTCTCATAAGCCTTCTTCCCTCCGCCCATTTCCCAATCACCCCCTCCCATTTCCCTGTCCTGAATCAGCCATCTCTTAGAACCATCTCTTATAACCAGGCAAGACCCCTATTGGAGGGACTGGGATATCAACCCAGCCACAAAATCTTTGGCCTACACATTGTCCTACCTAGAAGATATGCTAGGGTAAAGTAGCACAGAAATTGTAGGAGTGATCAACTATTGACTGGTCCAGCTTGGGACCCATGCCAAGAGAGAGAGCCCACTCCTGACACTGCCTGTAGGGCAAGAAACCAGATGTTGGATAGCCCAGAAACCTAGTAGAGAACCAAACACAACTGGCAAAAATGTGATCTTCTGCTGTACTCATACAGTGGTACCTAGCCCAATTATTATCAGGGAGGCTTCACCCAGAAACTGATGGAAACAAGTGCAAAGACCCACAGTCAAACTTGTGGCAGAGCTTGGGGAATACTGAAGAAGAAGAGAAGGAAGGATTGTAGCAGTTAGAAGAGTCATGGACACCACAATAAAACCCACAAATCAACTAATATGGGCTCAAAGGGGCTCACAGACACTGAGCCACCAACCAGGGAGCCTACATGTGACTGACCTTGACCCTCTGCACATATGTTACAGTTGTGTAGGTTGGTCTTCTTTTGAGACTCCAAATAGTGGGAGCAAGAGCTGTCTGGAACTATGTTGTCTGCTTTTGGAACCCCTTCCTCCTACAGGGTTACTTCATCTAGCTTCAATAGGAGAGGCAGTACCTAGTCTTACTACAACTTGATATGGCAAGGACGGTTGGTATCCATGGGAGGCCTCCCCTTGTCTGAAGAGAAAGGAAATAGGAGTGGGTGGAGAATGGGAAAGAGAAGGAGGTGAAATAGACCCTGGGAGGAGAGGAGGAAGGGGAAACTGTGGTCAAAATGTAGACAAAAAAAATAAATAAAACACACCTGGCTAGTTCAGTGATTAAGAGTAATTGCTGCTCTTTCAGGAGACCCAAATTCAGTTCCCAGCACCCATGTCAGCACCCACAACCACCTTAGCTCCAGGAGGTCCAATGCCCTCTTCTGGCCTCCACAGGCACCCGTACTCATGTGTATATACCCACACAGAGACACACAGAAACACATAATTTTAAATAATAAAAAGCGTATCTTTAAAAAGAAAATGTGCAAGTGTATATTTGAAAACCAAAGGAATGACAGAGAACCAGTTCATCATGGAGATGGCTGATTCAGGCTATCTCCCATTGCTGAGAGTTCTACTGTCATAGATTTCTGGGAGTTTCCATTGCACCAGGTTTCTAGCTCATCCAAGAAATGATCACCCTATTCCAATTTTCTCTCCTAGTACTCCCTGCTCCGCCCTCCCTCCACCTCATCCCTCCTGCTTCCATCCTCCCCTTCTCCTGTCCACTCATAATATCTATTTTATTTTTACTTCACAGTGAGTTTCATTTGCCCTTGAGCCATCCTTGTTACTTTGCTTCTTGGTTTCTTGAACAGAAACCAAATTCAAGATACATATACTTTCTTTGTGTCTTAACCAAAACAATCACCTTTACTTTCAGACATGGAGAGCAAAGTCATTAATGAAGAATGCATCAAGGAGAATGTGTCCATTAACTTGAAAGCCAGAGGAGACATGATCAGCATTGGCTGTTTCATAATCAGGGAATCAGTATCTACAGGTACAGAGCCACCTTGACAGTCAGCCCACTTGGCTGCTGATCATTGCAAGGCAGTTATGGGTGGTAGAGAACTGATGAAAAAGAGTGTTCTTCATGATGGGGATGTTGAATATTAAAAGTAAACATTAAGATAAAGACACTGGAGCATGGTCTGTAACCAGTGGGGTGTAGCTACCAGCTATGTGTTACTGTCTTGAGTTCTGAAGATCTATCCACCTGGCCCATCCTATTGTAAGGCTTTCCACTGAGTTCTAAAATTGGGTTTATTGAATTTATCATTTTCGCAATTTTAGTGTGATGCTGTCACTATTTCTAATCTCTTTAGTGAACATGTGTTTTGTGACCAGTTTGTCTTTTTTATTTTATCTAGGTATTTGTATCTTCTTCAGATTCATTGAGTTTATTCATGTCCCCTTTGAATTTTGTTAAATATTATTTTAATTTAATTTTACTAATTTAATTCATTGAGAATTTTATGCAAACATAAAATGCATTTTGGTAAAACATGCCCATAATTTGTTGCTCTCCATTTTTTTCCTCCCTCTCACTAGTTTGCCACCTCTACTGTGTGTTTTTTAAACTGGCTGAGGTCACGTTGTGCTTCCTGTGGGTACAAGTGTGTGGTCCATCTACTGGAGATGGGTATCTTCTCAGGGAGTACACATCCCTGAAGACAATACCTCTCCAGTAGTCATTAATTGTCAACAAAGTCTCAGCTAGGGGTGAGAGTTCATGAGCTTCTCTCCATCTGTGTTGGGATTTGAATCCAGCTTGGTTTTTTTTGCATGCAGTCATAGCTGCTGAGAGAGTTCATGTATAACAAAATATGCTGCTTTTCTGTGGGTGTTCATTACTTCTGAATTCCACAGTCTTCTACTCCCCTCAGTCAGGTTAATCCCTGAGCTTTGACGGATTGAAGGTGATATCAGTGTCCCATTTAGAACTGAGCACTGATGTTCTCATTCTTTTACATTCTTTGTTTTGGATTTCACCTATTTCACCCTTTTTGGTATCTATCATTGTGGAGTTGGTGATTTTTGGATCGGCCATGGTACCTTGAGTTTTTTTTATCTTTCATGTGTTACTAGACTTATATTTTCATGAGTTACTAGACTTATATTTTCATATCTAGGATCAAGGTAAAGAAAACAAATAGCAGATAGATAGAAAGATAGATAGACAGGCAGACATCAAACATCAGATCAGGTGCTCAAAACACCCAGCAGAAATCAACTGGGGCTACCCTAATGAATCAAGCAACTGAGTTTCTGTATCAAGAATGTCCCAAAAGAGTAGGGTACCCTTAGTTGAGGCTTGCAAATAAAAGAAGAAATAGCAACACCAAAAATCACTTCACCAAAGTGAATGCTCACAACATCGGGCAGGGACTGACTATGGATGTTGAGACTGGCAGCTGGAGTTCCTGACCCAGCTCTCTTCTCTTGGTTGAGCCTCTCATGGCTGAAATTTTGGCTTCTCTTCCCCACCTCAAACACTTTCACATCATGGGACAGACACAGCACTCACGTTCTAAAAACACACACATATAAATTAAGGAGTAAAAATTAGAGAAGAGAGAAAAGAGAAAACTAATGCAGAGCTTAGTGAAAATGTGCAACTGTCTCCAAGTCTGATGACCTGAGTTCACTCCCCAGGACCTACAAGATGGAAGCAGAGAGCTGATTCCGATGTGTTGTCCTCTGATCTTTACACATGCACCATGGCCTGTCCATATGCATACTCACACTGTAACAAAAGCATTAAAAGATACTGGAATGAAGTAAAATAGAGACAAAAATGTATCTAAAATAGTAACAGGAAGAGTGGTTAGTGGGACTGTCTTGTCTTAGGGATGTCATAGCCTCTATGGGGTGCAGCTTCAGGATCTGTCCATAGTATTTTTGCTTTCTTTCTGAGCTGTGTGGTTGATGTCAGTTTGTGTGAGCCTTTGTGAATCTTCCTTCCTATGTTCAGCTGTAGGCTGTTTTTTTCACACTAGAGAGTGTGCTTTGTGGACCTGGCAGTAGTGGATTTTGTGTTTTTTATTGAGGCTGTAGTCAAGTTTCTTCATGTAGTCCTGGCTGTTTTAGAACTACCCATATTTACCAAGCTGGTCTTGAACCTCCTCTGCCTCTGCCTCCTGTGTGCTAGGATCAAAGATATATACTACTGTGCCTAGCTTTACTATATTTAAAGCTTTAGTGTTCTGTGTAAAAAATTCTAGTATAGATGGGAGTCCCCCCAACAGCTGATGAATTCTGGGGAGGGAGAATCAGTTTTCTTCATGGTTGTGGTCCTGGGCAAAGTGTTCGGGTTCCAGCAGATGGCTCTATGTACAGGCAGCACAAGATGGACTCTGTTGGTTAGAATCTCTCCCTCCTTCAACCCTGTACTTTCTTCCTCTCCCTTTCTCCTCCTCCCTTTATTTGCTTTTCTGAGTAAGCTCTGTGCTGGTTAGTTTTAACTACAAACTTGACACAACCCAGAATCATCTGGAAGAGTGTTAGTGAAGCACTGACTAGGTGAGAACGGCCTGTGGATGTGCCAGTGGGTTTCTGTCTTACATTAGTTGATGTGGGCAGACCTGGTCTATTGAGGGTGGCATCGTTCTCTGCACGGTGTGAACAGAGGAAGCAAGCTGAGTAGTGCAGAGAGCAAGGAGGCAAAGAGTCACACTCTCTCTTTGCTCTTGACTATCGATGTGGTGCGACTAGCTGCTTGAAGTCATGCTCTGACAAAGTTTTAAATACTAGGGAATTTATTAACACAACAGTAGATCAACTGTAAGTGTGTTTGTGTGTATGTGTGTGAGAGAGAACTTTTAGGTGTATTTATATCTATCTATCTATCCATCTATCTATCTATCTATCTATCTATCTATCTATCTATCTATCATCTATCATCTATTATCTTTCTATTTGTGTATGTATAAGCATGCATGTACACAGGTTCCAAGGTACATGAATGGCAGTTACAAGACAACCTTCAGGAGTTTGGTTCCCTTTATTGTGTGGGGACTGTATAGAACTCAGGTCTTCAGGGTTGGTGACAAACACTTTCCTCTGATGAGACATCTCTCCAGTGCCAGGTGTCTTTACAATGGCTGTCTATGTGTTTCAGTGGCTTCTAAGTTACATTGCTTATTGGTGTCATTTATGTGTAATTTATTTTGTATGGCACTAGGCAGCAAACACATATAGACTATATATACTCACATATACTAGGCCATCTCTACATTAAACTCCCACCCCTTTCAGAAGATTTACAGATAATGCAGAGCTAAAGCTTAAGCTCACTTTAAAACTTGAGAAGAAAATCACATGGTCTGCTTTCCCCATGTCTCAGAAATGACTCCCCGTTGTACATTAAATCATATGGTGGTTCCACAAACTGCAGCGTTTATATCAGTGACTGAGTGAGGAGTGTAGATGAGGGAAAGGGTGAACTTTCTGCCCCTAAGTCAGGACAGCTCTGTTGATATTTCTAGTGCCCTCTTTGAGATGGCACCTGGAAACCATCTCCAGGTGTTTGGTGTATTATTTTAAACTAAAACAACTGACTATTTTATTTTCACATTTCACAATATAAATGAAAAACTGCACTTTTTGTATCAGTTCTCCCTCTAAAAGTATTCTCTCTGTTAGGAAGGGAAGTTTCCTTGTCATGAATCTAGTAAACCCTCAGGCTCAGCACCAAGATCTCCTGGTGAAACAAAACAAGAAATATAAAATAATAAAGAGCCTGTCTGCTCTTTACTATTGGGCTGAGTCATGCCAGGTCATGTGGGCACCATCATAGGGTAGGTGGGGGGGGGTCTCATCCTTGGAGGCCCGGGCATCAGGGGCATGTGTCCTCCTATGGGCGGTCTCATCCCAGGAGGAGGAGGGTCCATCATTGGCACCACGGGAGGGCCTCCTATGTGGAATGCAGGCATTATGCCAGGCTGAGGGGGACCCGCGAGACTGGGTGGAGGGGAGTTCATGGTTCCTGCAGGTGGAGGACAGAGCTGAAGGGATCTTTCCTTGTTGAAATGCAGCCAGTGTTTTGTCAAGCAGGCTCTGGGCCTACTCTTCCATCCATTTCTGGTAATAGTGTCTCACATTCTCTCCATGTTTTGGACCACTGCAGTGTGTCTTCCTCACAGATGAAGAATCGTGGGTAAAGTACATATCACAGTAGTTACAATAAAACTTAGCTATGTTGCTCCACAGGCCATTGGCTACCCCGGTCCCTACTGTCAGGAACTAGTGTTTGGTGTATCAGACCTGTTGAGGTTTCTTGACTCTCAGAGAGTAGGAACAGCAGCCAGGAGTTTGGGTGGGGTTTCTTTCCTTTCCCATGTCTCTTCTTTCCCTAGTCTTCCAGCTAATCTGGAAATTCTTGGTTATTTAAGTCCTAAGAGTAAACTGGGGAGAGTCTGTGTATTTACATCTCACATGTGTTGCATGTGTGTGCACATGATGCTGTGTGTATCCATATTTTCTGTGTGCACATGTGCCACATCTAATACCTATGGAACAAAATAATTCTTACCTTCTTTGTTTTTATTTTGGGGACATGCAGAGACCCTAGGAGTGGCTTTTGTCTCCTTTGCACACATGGAATCGGTTTTAAATGAACGCTTCTTTGAAGATGGTCGGGCCTTTTGGAAGCTGAGGATGAATTCCCATGTTGTTGGTGGCACTATGACTGGGGAGAAGAAGGATAACTTCTCCAAGCACATTGTCTATACTCTCCAGCACACTCAGGTTTGTGTGGTGTCTTCTGAGACCTCTGACTATGGGGGAGACTTGCTACCAAAGATGCTCTTACCTATTTGAGGAGCATTTGGTTGCTCTGTTTCCAAATGATCACAGATTTGGGTACAAGAAATGCATTCCCATTTTTCCTTTACTAGAGAGATGCTCTATGCCCTTTTCTAAATTTCCTCTGTAGTGACACACTATAACCTATAATGCAACAAGTGTTCATGCTTGTGTGTATGCATTTCTGCTAGTGTGTACATTGTAGCTAAAGATCAATTCTAGGTTTTTTTATTCTCATATTTTTAAAGATTTATTTTTATTATTTATAATTATGTTTATGTGTGCCTATGAGTATGTGCATGTAAGCAAATGTGCCATGGAGTCCAGAAGCATCAGATTCGAAGAGTTACAAATGGTTGTGAGCCAACTAATATGGACACTGGGAACCAAACTCAGCTTTTCCAGAAGAGTAGCAAGTGCGACTAACTGAGCCGTCTATTGCCTCCTTAGTTTTTAAGACCAGCTCTGTCACAAAACCAAGAGGTTGTTGATTCAGCAGGTTGTCTGGCCAGCAAGTCATATAAACTCTTCTTTCTGCTTTCAAAAGCTAGGACTTAAATGTGTGTGCTGGGTAAATAGTTCCCCATACACATACAACAAGGAATTTTGTATGTGAGCTATCTTCCTAGCTCTGAAGGAAGTTTTCTTGAAGCAATAACAGTAGTCTAACACCAGATCAAGCACCACTACAGACTGAACTACAGTCAGTTTTTCCATTTCCTGAGTTTCTAGTCCAGATGGATCTCAAGTCTGGTCACACTGAATCCATTCCATTGTGAAGTTCCTCAGGAGACTGAGGTTTCTGTCTTTCAGCCAAAGCAGAAGTCTGAGAGGCCTATCTGTGTCTCCTGGAACACTGATGTGGAGAACGGGAGATGGACACCCTCAGGCTGTGAGATTGTGGAAACATCTGAGACACACACAGTCTGCAGCTGTAACCGGATGGCAAACTTGGCCATCATCATGGCTTCTGGGGAGCTTACAGTGAGTATTAGTAGCTCATTCATGTTTCTCTGACTATCTTGTCTGAAATCTAGTGGAGGCGCTTGACAGAACATCTTTTGTGCTTCCCCAGGGTCTTGGATATTACAGAAGGTAACCATAGAGGGAAAGGAATGTGTGCCACTCCTCCATGAGTAAACAATTAATTATGTGGTTAGAAAGCTATGACACTGAAGTACAAAATCAGATATAATAACCCTGTATGATTTAGGCTTTCTAAGAGGAACAGGACCAAAAGAATGAACAGTTGTTAGAGGGATTTTATTAGATTGGCTTGCATAATATGTGTGCATTCCAACAATGGCTGCTGTCACATTAGAGTGGCTGAGAACCCAGTAAATGATCAATATAAAGAGCTGGATATCTCAACAGCCTCACTCTGGCACTAACAGTCTGGAGGACTTCTGGAGCACCGTGGATTTCTGTTCACATTGGAAACCTGAAGAATCTGGATTCTGATATCAGCCAAGGAGCATTGTAGCAGCTACAATATCAGAATAGATGAACTTGTCATAAAGCAATGAGGCAAAAAGCAAAACTTTTCCCTTACACCTTTTTTGTCTAGGCCGGGTCTTCCCACTTCAAATAACCTGATCAATAACATTTCTCAAGGGTGTACACAATAGCTTATCTCTTAGTAGACTTGTGATTTAACTAAGTTGACCTCCAAAATGAACTGTCACAGACTATAATCAAACATACCCAATGTATTTCACAGGTCTCATTTAATGAGCAGTTACTAATGAGGAGTTTAATGATCTAGGACTTTTTGCTTGAAGCTAATTATTTATTGGTCAATTTTAAATTTCATGGGACAGAAGATTGATACTCAGTGGCATGTCTCATAGTGTAGTTAGTGACTAGTTGAGGTAGGACCTGAACTTTGAGATAGCCTGGCCCCAACATTCTTTTTCTACTAAACTATAGACATCAACCAGAAATTGCGTTGTAGGCATTCCTACATGCCATTGAAGATTGATAATACACTGACATCACTCACTACTCATCCCCACCATCAAAGGATGTTCTGCACTCCATTACTGGAAAGAACATCTGCAAATGTTAATTCCCAGAATCCTGTGCCATTAGGTCAAAGATGTAGTATAGGGTCTCCATTGAGATATATCCACAACAGGGTCCATGAATGTATTGACTTATTAAAAGAAATGTTCTTCAACTTGTGTGGAAACTTTCCTTGGCTGATGTATCAGGAACAAGGGCACTTCCATTCTATGGAAGTACCAAGCATCTTATAGAAGAATGTGTAGCTTAGAACTCACAGTGGGACAACAGGGAGAATGTTCTCTTTTAGATTCTGTGTGGGACACTTTTTCTTGGATAAGTCACTCTATCCCTCTGAGTGGTACCCAACTCTCTCATGTCAAAGCAGCAATAACACAGTTAACACCACAGAACAGTTATAAATACTTGTATGCATTTACTGTAATCCTATATAAATGACCATATAAAGCAGCCATGGGCTAGGGATATGCCTGACTCTGTAAAGCGCTTGCCATGTGACACAAGAGTTTGTTCTCTAGCACACATGTAAAAAAGCTATGGCTGGTGACAAAGGCTTGAAATCTCCTCAGCTGGGGAGGCAGTGGATCTGGGAACTCACTGGTGAGCTCCAGGTCAATGAGAGACCCCTTGGTTAATATTCCTTATTGTGGCACCTGAAGTTGTCCTCTGTCCTGCACATGCATGTGTATACAAGTGTACCTGCACATATATATGTGCCCCCATACAGATATGCACAGTCCTATTTTACTGATTAGCAAACAGGCTTTTATATCTCACCATAATTCCTATGACTGGGAGGTGACAAAATTGTGGGCAGTTTTTTAAAAATAGTCTGTGATAGTGTTGTATAGAGGACTCTGTGATGCACTGGCTGGTATTTTCTTTAACACAGAGAAGGCACCATGAATTTTCAAACTATTGGACTGTTACTTTCAATCTAAATTTGAAGTGCCTCACATATCAGCAACGTTGTTAGTGCTCAGCCCACTAACAAAGGCACAAACAAAGGATCGAAGAGGCACAATCCACTTCAGATGTTTGGAGAAATGAGGGATTTAATGCAGGCAATTGTGCACTCACAGAATCTTTAGAAAGAATGGAGGAGCTTCAGGGTCATCCCTCCCTCACAGTTCAATCCAAAACACGATTTGTGTTCTATTCTTAGGCAGGGGAGAGTTCAGCTACAGATCAACTGACCTACAGATGACTGGTAGTTTCCTTTTTTTCTGCCTTCCCAGATGTCTGTATTTATATTCAATGAAGAATCTATACTACACCCAAGAGGGTATAGTACACACTCTGACAAGGGGTTCTGGGAACAGTAGTTTGTAGATGTCCTCTCTAGTATGGAGGGCCAAGAAAACCCTGGGGTTGTGTGTGAGTACTCAGAGTTGCAATCAGATTGCTCAGAGTGTCATGGATAACATTCAGATCATTCTGAGGCCAAGGGATAGAAGCCCTGAGACTTTCAGGAGGTCTGAGTAAGGTGTTGTCTTGATTTTCTGGTGTTGAGGGGGGATTTTATTTCTATTGTGAGGCCAACAATTGTTCTCCTTCCTGGTAGATGGATTTCTCCTTGCATATCATCAGCCATGTGGGTACAGTCATCTCCCTGGTATGTCTCGCCTTGGCCATGGCCACCTTCCTGTTGTGTCGTGCTGTTCAGAACCACAACACCTATATGCACCTGCACCTTTGTGTGTGTCTCTTCTTGGCCAAGATTCTCTTCCTCACAGCTGTAGACAAGACTGACAACCAGGTTTGTGATCCTTGGGCTGTGCCCCTATCCAACTGCACCATCTGCCCATGTCCCTTTGCTCGTCACTAGCTAGTTCCTCCTCCCAGGACCTTTTCATAGTGTCCCCTGACAGAGTCCTAGTTTTCTCTCTATTGCTGTGATAAACACTATGAATAATTCAACTTGGGCAAGAAAGGGATTCTTTTGACCTACACTTTCATATCACAGCCCACCAAGGCAAGAACTAAAGTAGGGACCTCGGAGGAATGCTGCTTGCTGGCCTTCTCCTCTTGACCTGCTTCCTTGTACAGTGTAGGACTATCAGCCCATGGATGGTGTTGCTCATGATGAGCTGGGCTCTCCCATGTCTGTGCTCCACACTCTTACCTACAGGTTAATCTTATCAGGGCAATTCCTCAGTCAAGGTTTCCTCTCCACAGATGACTTTAGTTTGTGTCAGAGTGACAAGAAACTAACCAGCACAGTCAAGGTCTCACTGAATTGATCTATTGTGACAGGTGTCAGTCTAAAATCAATTCCTAAAAATTTTATGAAATATTTTAGTCCCTTCCATTGTTTTATTTTCTTGTTATTCTTGAGTATGTGATATACACGTGTGTGTGTGTGTGTGTGTGTGTGTGTGTGTGTGTGTGTGTGTGTGTATCTGTTGGAGCACAAATGTGTGGTGTGCATATGGAGGCCCAGGGTAAAGAATTATCCTCAATCACTCTCCCACATTTCTCTTTGAGGTGAGGTCTCTCAGTCAAACCAGTTACCGTTAGTCTCACTAGCAGGCTTCCTTCCAGGCACAGGTGAGCTACTGTGCCCACTTAGCACGTATGTGGGTTCTGGGAATCCAAAATTTTTGGAGAAATCCAGTCCTTACATTTCTGTTACAAGTGCTTTAGAAATAGAGGTATCCTACCACCCCTGCTTTAAAACATATATATGGATAAATGAACCTGTCAGGGAATGCGTATGACACAACTAACAGGGGATCAGTTCTCTCCTTTCATGCGATCAAGCTTGGCAGCAAGTTCATTGATCAGTTGAGCCTCTCATTGCCCTGAACTTGTGTTAGGGCAATGACACAAGGCAGAATCTCTCACTGGTCTGTAACTCACCAACTAGTCTAGGCTGCCTCGGTAGTGATCCCCAGGTGTCTCCATCCCTCCTCTATACTGTCAGGCCTACGTGTGCACATTTTCTTGGCTGGCTTTTACAAGGACGCTGGGGATGGATTATCTTACTTATGGGCATGGAGTAGGCAAATACTTTACTGACTGATGACAGACTGAAAAGATTTCATACAAGTCTAGTTGGTGGCTGAATGTGATAGTGGACTTACTTATAGACCACATGGTCACTTACAAGAGTCTGGGTGACTCCCATGTAGTTGCATCACTGCAGAGTCACACTGCATTGTGGATGGTGTTCTCTTGGAAAATGTATCATGGAAACCCTTTCCCCCTTAAGTTTCCATTGCTTATATTCCCTAACACTTTCTAGGGTTACTCTCAGCTATGGGAAACCTGGAGGAAGTACACTTGGAGTCCCAGGTAGCCATTCTCTTCCTTCCTTGATGAGATCCATTACTGTGACCACAGACCTTTCTCTGTTTAGTTGTCCTGGCTACCTGGCCAAGATATTTACTCCTCCTAGATGGTGAAGGGGTGACTACATTATGCTTAGTGGAAAACAGACTGTATTGTTTGAGGAACCCCAGTAGAGGCCATTTCTCTCTTTCTTTTGTACTTCAACCTTTTGCCTGAAAGGGGGTTCCTGACATGCAGACTTCTTCCCCGCAGACTGTTTGCGCCATCATTGCAGGATTTCTGCACTATCTTTTCCTTGCCTGCTTCTTCTGGATGCTGGTGGAGGCAGTGATGCTCTTCTTGATGGTGAGAAACCTGAAGGTGGTGAATTATTTCAGCTCTCGAAACATCAAGATGCTACACCTCTGTGCCTTTGGCTATGGGCTCCCAGTCCTGGTGGTCATGATCTCTGCTGCTCTACAGCCACGGGGCTATGGGATGCATAATCGGTGAGTGTCATTTTCTTCTTTATAAAGACCTTGTTACTAAGCTTCATGATAACTGTACTAGCTACTTGATTGATGCCATGACAAAATAGTTAATAATAATAAAATAAGGGACTATGGTTTTATTTTAAATACATGTTGAAGGTATATAGTACATCATGGCAGAGGAGTCAGGGAAGGGATTCAAGCAGGAACCTGGGAGTGAGGAACCATGGAGAAAGGATACTCTCTGGCCTACTTATGGTCATATTCATTTAGCTTTATTGTAAGGCCAGGGCTACCTGCCTAGGAATGGTGTTGCCCACAGTAGTCTAGGACCTCCTGAATCAACGAGCATTTAAAGAAACAACCCAAAGATATGCCCACAGGTCAATTTGGTGTATTTCCTTCCCAGGAGACATTAGTACGTATTGAGTTAACAAGCACTATCACATCATTCAAACCACCGAATACTGATGTAGCCACTATGAGCAGTGATTCCAACACTGATGTCACCAAGTGACTCAATCCTGATTGATCATGTATATAGGCAAGAAGACATTTCTGGTGTTGAAATCATAGGACTTTGAGTATTCAAGGCCAATACAGATGCCTGTAGCTTTCAACTGCAAGAGCTAGGCTTCTACAGCTCCAGACTGTAGAATTCAGCGATTTATGTCTCAAAGTAATCAGATTGGGAGCATTCTAGTTTCATATCTGTTGTTCTGATAGATAAACTGCTTTGACAAAAGGCAAGGCCGGAGAGAAGGGGTTCTATTTTAGTTTGCAGTTCTAAGCTAGAGCTGTCATTGTGGGGAGTCAAGACAGAAACTTCAAATGTCCAGTCATATGGCATCCACAGTTAAAAGAAGAGAGAAATACAGTCAGCCCCATTTTCCACTCTTACACAGTTTAGGAACCCCCTACCTATGGGATGGTTCTATACACATCTATTAACTTAATTTAGACAATGGGCAACTGAGCCTGCTGATCTTCATCTTCCCAATGAGCGCTTCTACTTTCCTTCAGTTTTAGTGGTTATCTAGTGAATTTAACTGTGGTTACTTAAAGAATATGGGTGAGAGTTTATTTACAGGAGTGTGGGTAAGTGAAGAAAATCTCTCTCTCTCTCTCTCTCTCTCTCTCTCTCTCTCTCTCTCTCTCTCTCTCATTTTCTTTCCTAGCAACTTTAGCTGTCTATAAATCTTCAGGGAGAAGTGGGGACTTGTGATGTACTCATGGTAGCCAGCTGAGCTAGCATGAGGGCAGGTGCTTGGCTGGTAGTCCTTCCCAACTGGGTGCAAGGACGATGTAATAGCTGTCAATTAGTCAACTTGCCCTGGATTCCAATATTATTATCTTACTTAAAGAAAACTATGAAAATGCGTCCTTGAAATTGGAGTTTATCATTAACATGAAATACTAGTTTAACAGTATTTTACAATACTCAAGCAATGCTCATTTTTTTCTGCCTTGGGAAGAAGCAGGTCTCTATAGTTATATTGTTATCAGGAACACCAAATTTTTACTACATAGAGAACATACAACTGTCTGAGTTTACTAGTCCAGGAGGAGAGTATCTAGTTGGGCTAATTTGACTGTTTTCCTAAATGCATAAATAAACCTGCTCAGTCTGTATAATGGTACTCGTATATATGGTTTCTTTTTATTTTGCTTTTTATTTATTTACTTTTCCTTGTTCTTGCACTCTGGATTTTATTCCCCTCTTGGTCCACTCTTGAACTATTCCATGTCCCATACCTCCTCCCTGCAGCCCTGTCTCCATGAGGGTGTCCCCAACCTCACCTCACCAGACCTCTGAAATCCCTGGGCCCTCCAGTTCTTGAGGGGTTAGGTGCATCTTCTCTTACTGAAACCAGATCCAGCATTCCTCTGCTTTATACGTGTTGGAGGCCTCATGTCAGCTGGTGTATGTATGCTGCCTGGATGGTGATCCAGTGTCTGAGATCTCAGGGATCCGTGTTAATTGAGACTGCTGGTCCTCCTACAGGGTTGCCCTGCTCCTCATCTTCTTGCAGTTTTTCCCTAATTCAACCACAGGGGTCAGCAGCTTCTGTCCATTGGTTGGGTGCAAATATCAGCATCTGACTCTTTCATCAGCTTGTTGGGTCTTTCAGAGGGCAGTCATGATAGGTTTCTTTTTTTTTTTTGAGTGGTCCATAGCCTCAGGAATAGTGTCAGTCCTTGGGGACTCCCCTTGAGCTGGATCTCATTTTGGGCCTGTCACTGGACCTTCTTTTCCTCAGGGTTCTCTCCATTTCTGTCTCTGCAGTTCTTTCAGTCAGGAACAATTATGGGTCAGAGTTTTGACTGTGGGATAGCAACCCCATACCTCACTTGATGCCCTGTCTTTCTGCTGGAGGTGGGCTCTACAAGTTCCCTCTCCCCATTGTAGGGCATTTCATCTAAGGTCCCTCCCTTTGAGTCCTGAGTATTTCTTACCTCCCAGGTCTCTGGTACATTCTAAAGGGTGCCCCCAACCTCCTACCTCCCAAGGTTGCCTGTTTCCATTCTTTCTGCTGGCCCTCAGGGCTTTAGCTCTTTTCCCCCACCCAATGCCACATTATGTCCCCTTCTCCCCAAACCCCGACCCCTTTCCTTCCCAGGTCCCTCCCTCCTTCCCCTCTTATGGTTGCTTTCTTCTCCCTCCCAAGTGGGACTGAGGCATCCTCACTTGATCACTTCAGCTTGTTGACCTTTTTGAGTTCTGTGCACTGTATCTTGGGTATTCTGTACTTTTTTTTTGGCTAATATCCACTTATTAGTGAGTATATACCTTGCATGTTCTTTTGGGTTTGAGTTACCTCACTCAGGATGATACTTTCTAGTTCCATCCATTTTCCTGCAAAACTCAGGATATCCTTGAATTTTTTTATTTGATAATTTCTTTATTTACATTTCAAATGTTATACCCTTTCCTCATTTCCCCTCCAAAACTCCCATCCCATTCCCACTCCCCCTGCTCACTAACCCGCTCACACCCTTGCTGCTATTTATTTATTTATTTATTTACTTTTCCTTGTTTGTTTTTTTGGGGGGGAAGTTGTAAGGGTGGAGGATGAGTATAGCAAGATGGAAAGATGAGGGTGGTTGGGGTACATGATCTGAAATTCACAAAGAATAAAAAGTTAAAAAAAAAAAAAAGACCCGCTCAACAAAAGATTATTCATTCCTAGTACTAGAAACCTAACCAACTACAGGGCTAGTGAAGTCATAGATCTTGGAGGAGGGGTGATAACCCAAACTTTACTAAATTAGCATATATTCTAATCATATTCTAAATATTTGTCCTAATTATCAAAACAAATGAAGTCTTTACTTCTCAAGGAAATTTTTCTTTGCATCAAAGACCACCAAAAAAACCATCTGTAATCAAACTACAGAGTTGTGAACTCCTGTCCCAACTGATAGAGCTACAAGACACTCCTTCACCTAAGGCTCAGGGAATACTGAGGATGAGAGAGTAGAAAGATTGTAATTGTAAGACCCCGAGTATTTTCCTTACTCAAGGATGACAAACAATGAGTTCTTACTGGAGGGAATGTTGGAGTTGAGGTTTGAATGGCACAGTGTACTAGTGGAGGATTACATGGAGGTAGAAAGTTCTGTGAAAGTTATGAAGTGATCATTACCCTGGTCTCATGAGTCTTTGTCTATCATCCATCTTGGTTCACATCACACTGGTACCTACCTACCCAACCCACAATCAGCATTTTTGAATGAATGTCATTCTGTAGTATTGAGAATGCACAATTGCAAGGCCATGTACTGAGACAAATGCACTTGCCTCCTGTATTTTCCTTTATAGCTGCTGGCTGAATACAGAGACGGGGTTTATCTGGAGTTTCCTGGGACCAGTCTGCATGATTATCATGGTAGGGGAAACATTTCTTCAAGAACATTTTGGTGACCTCTGCTTGGTAAAGTTAGAAAGTGTAATCACACTGTGAAGCTTGCTAATCTCAAAACTCTTATGTTTCTTGGTTCTTGAGGTTTCTGAGTTAGGATGTAATTGAATTGGGATGTGATTTCTCTGTCAATTTTTATTGATGCTAAAGTGCAAAATGTATATAAGGGACAACAACTTTTCTTATTCATGCTTTGAATTTAATGGGAAATAAATCTGTCTGTAGAAAGAATCTCTTGTGTACTGTATGGAAGCATCACCTGTCAATAAAAAGGTGATAGCTTATTGCTGAGGCAGAATATAATAGGTGGGAGTATGGTAGGGAGATAGGAACTCTTGGATAGGGGCAGGCATGGGGAGAGATTTTCCCTGAACTCTGAGGAGAAAGACACATGAAATTGAGGAAAGGTTACCAACCATGTGGCAGAACTTAGACTAGTTTAAACGAGATAACCGAGTTACAAGCTAGCAGGAACCAGCCAAAGCTTGTAGCCTAGGCATTTGTTCACATACAATAAATCTCATAGCCATTATTTCAGGAACTCAGGTGTGAGTAGAAAAGCCAATTACGTCCATTTCTTCCAGGTCTAGATTTTGAATGGAAGAGAAAGTTAAAAAAATTAACTACATTTAGTATGTACAAGTATAGAGATTCTGTCAGTCTGAGGTTAATTTGGTCTATTAGAAGTAAATGAAATAAGCATTTCAGCTTCCTCCATGCTGGATAATTCTCATAGTTCTGGAAGGCTTTGTGCTGGGCAGGAAAGAACAGCAATGAACAATCTAACCTCTCCTGATCTTATATAAATTTAATAAAATACCAACCTGGTAGGCAAGATATGCCTCCTGGTGCAATAGTAGCATGAATATTTTTGGAAGTAACCATCTAGTTCCTGATTGGAATTAAATCCCATCACAAAGGAAAGATATGTAAAATATAAAAATACTTTAAAATTTTTAAAGACATATACATTTCATTATTATTTTTATCCCCATCTTTTCTCAAACCTAATATGTATTGAAAAACAGTCAATGCCAGGCATTGTGCTAATTAACTTAATCACAGTCTCTGTTTTCTAATAGCACCCTCCATGACAGGGCTGGAATTATGAGGGAGAAGAAAATCCTTTGATATAGCTAGACAAGTAAGCACACAGGCAGTCCCTAACAGGGACACTAGGAGATTGCATGGAGGAAGTGGAAATGCTTATTTCACTTACTTCCAAATTTTCAACACTATTTTTCCTCCTGAAAATTTTAGTTGTCAGGAAAAATAATCCCCTCATACCATAGGCTTTCCACTCAGGCAATTTTGCCTCTCGGGGAACTGATGTGAAAGTATTTTTTTCTGTTCTCACAAGGAAGGATGATAACACTGGCGTCTAATGCACAGTGTCCAAGAAGTTGTTCAGCAAACTACCAGAAGGGAGTATTGTACACCCCACATTAAGGGTGATTTTACCCTAGATGTCAATATTACCAACATGGAAAACCTAGGTTCAGGATTTGAGTGAATCCTATTGTCTTAGTTTTCTTCTCAGTGGCACTGCTGATTTTTACCATTCATTGCACTCCTGAGTTGTTTGTTACTCTTTGTGTAGAGTTGAAGTCTCATGGTCTTTCCTTTGTCCACTTCAGCATGTCCATCCTATTGTTTTTGTCCAGCCTGTTTCTTCAGTCATGTTGAGACTTCCAGGGTATAACTCCTGATATTCTTAGGAAATATAATCTCATAGCAAAAACCCTGATAGTCCAGCTCCTAGAATATTTTTGTTCCCTCTTTCATAATTATCCCCAAGCCTTAAGTATAGGAATTGTATTCCCAAGAAAGATCATATCAATTGGATATCCGGTACTAAATGGTCATTCCTGAAAACATACATGCAAGTAATATTTTGCAGACTAAGCCGGTTGCACTAGGAATATATTTGTATATAATAACAATGGGAAAAGAGGCCATGGATTTCAAAGAAAGTAAGAAGGGGTATATTGGAGGGTTTGGAAGAAGGACAAGGAAGGAGAAATGAGTGTAATTATATTCTAACCAACCCCCCAGTATCCTAACCAAAGCAACTTAAGGGAGAAAGTTTATGTGGCTCATAGTTCCAAGATATGTCCAATCACTGTGAGAAATCATGACTAAAAGAAGCCAAAGCAGTCCATCCCATTACATTTACAGTCAAGAACAACGAGCAATGAATTTATGCACTGTGCTCAGTTCACTCTCTCCACTCTCAAAAGACTCTGCTTAGGGTATGGTACCACCCACAATGGCTGTGTCTTCCTACTACTCAAGATAATTCCCCACATGCATCCTCATAGACTCATCTTAAATTAGACAGTCCCTTACTGGTGTTCCTGGAGGCTTTCTTCCTAGGTGTTGACAATACCAACCATCACACCACTTTGAGAAGGCTGAGGGAACACCTTTGAAGAGAAGGAATCATTTGTTCTGTGTCACAGTCTATGACATCAACATTGGTGTCGGTTCTAATTGATATAATGGGAAACAGCTGGTGGAAATAAAAATATGTACATGGGAACAACAAAGAACAATTTATTGCAAGGGAGATACATATCTCAGAGGTATGCATTATCATCACTCACACTGTTGACTCGGAAGCAGGCAGGGAGTTTCAATGCTTAAGAAATGGGCTTTGAATTCTGTGGCATTCTGTGTCATGAAATAACAGGTTGGCTAACTACAAGTGGGGTGTCTTATGGGGGCCATCAGTGGTGATGCTAGCTTTCTCCTGTCCATCCTGAATTGAGAGAAGATGCATCAGCTTGGTAGCTATTGCCTATGTATCAAGTCCAGGCTATTCAGGCCTGACAAATCCAGGATTACAACCGGGCATCCTCCATCCAGGACAGGTTACTAGAGGCTGTATTTTACTGTGTACATGAACTAGGCATGGTCAGTCTATGTAGCTTTTCTACAACCCTCTGCTTATCCTTGCAGATCAACTCTGTCCTCCTTGCCTGGACACTGTGGGTGCTGAGGCAGAAGCTCTGCAGTGTCAGCTCAGAAGTCTCTAAACTCAAGGACACGAGGTACAGCCTGTTTCTTACCTTCACTCACTCCCCTCCTTCTGTCAAAGCCTTGCCACCCTCAGCTTTCTCCATATATCACATTCACGTGCAGGTGCTTGCATGCCATCACACACATATAGGAGTCAGAGGAAACTTTGGGTGTTGGTCTCTCCTCTCCTG